>NC_079453.1:50268621-50331121 GCF_903798145.1 Danio aesculapii
CATTTAGAAGCTAAGCAACAACCGGAAGTGAATGGATTCATTCAGGAATATATGAATGAATATGGCTCAAATGATTCATTTAGAAATATGACATTAAAACCATCAGTAGGTGTCGCAAGTCCCTGTCTTAATGAGCGATTCACTAAATGATTCATTCCAATGATTCTTTCAAAACAGTTGATTCGTTTAGAAACTAAGCATGTTACTGGAAGTGAATGGATCACTGAATCACTGACTGAAATGATTCGTTCTGAAACAGATTCATTCAGGAAGGAAGCTGCTCAGTGTTGCTTTGAGATGCACAAATATTCTTCCACAGCTTTTAAAGAATATATATTTTACTAGGTAAAACAAAACACTTAAAGGAGATTGATGTATATTAGCAGAGATTGTTGTTGTGCTGGTCTATATTTGGTTTAATAAATCAATATAACATTAAAACCTTCAGAAAGTGGCGCAAAACCCTGTCTTAATGAGCGATTCACTGAATCATTCATTCAAATGATTCCTTCCAAACAGCCGATTCAATTAGAAACTACGCAAGTGACGGGAAGTGAATGAATTACTGAATCATTGACTTAAATGATTCATTCAGAAATATAACATTAAAACCTCCAGTAGGTGGCCCAAGTCTCTGTCTTAATGATTGATGAATCATTGATTCAAATGATTCCTTCCAAACAGCCGATTCATTTAGAAACTAAGCAAGTGACTGGAAGTGAATGGGTCATTGAATCAATGACTCAAATGATTCGTTCAGAAACAGATTCATTCAGGAAGGAAACTGCTCAGTGTTGCTTTGAGATGCACAAATATTCTTCTACAGCTTTTAAAGAATATATATTTTAAAACAAAACAATTACAGGCGATTGATGGATATTTAGTGGAGAGTGTTTTTGTGCTGGTTTATATATGGTTTAATAAATAAATATAACATTGAAACCTTCAGAAGGTGGAGCAAGACCCTGTCTTAATGAGTGATTCACTGAATCATTCATTCAAATGATTCCTTCAAAACAGCCATTCAAGCAATTCCTTCAATCCAGCTGTTTCATTTAGAAAGTAAACAAGTGACGGGAAGTGAATGAATTACTGAATAATTGAATTAAATGATTCATTCAGAAATATAAAACCTTCAGTAGGTGGCCCAAGTCCCTGTCTTAATGAATGATTCACTGAATCATTGATTCAAATGATTCCTTCCAAATAGCCAATTCACTTAGAAAACTAAGCAAGTGACTGGAAGTGAATGGGTCATTGAATCAATGACTCAAATGATTCTTTCAAAAACAGATTCATTCAGGTAGGAAACTGCTCAGTGTTGCTCTGAGACGCACAAATATTCTTCTACAGCTTTTAAAAAATATATATTTTAAATCAAAACAATTATAAGAGATTGACGTATATTTAGCGGAGAGTGTTTTTGTGCTGGTCTATATATGACTGATAAATAAACATAACATTAAAACCTTTAGTAGGTGTCGCAAGACCCTGTCTTAAGTGATTCACTAAGTGATTCCTTCAAAACTGCTGAATCATTTAGAAACTAAGCAAGTTTTATGAATGGATTATTGAATCACTGACCCACATGACTCTTTCAGAAACAGCCAAGTGTTGCTCTGAGATGCACAAATCTTCTGTTCCAGCTTTGTTTGAAGTAGTTTCATTATCAAAACTGAACAATTATAGACTATTAAAGGATATTTATTAGAGTGTGTTGTTGTGCTGGTCTTAGCTCTCTTTTAGGTCTGTAATGATTACATAAATAAATCCAGTAGGTGTCGCAAATCCCCGTCTTAAAGAGTGATCGACTGAATCCTTCATTTAAGTGATTCCTTCAAAACTGCTGAATCATTTACACTACCTGACAAAAGTCTTTCCCCCATGCAAGTTTTAGACAGATAATAACTAGTTGATCATTTGGAAGCAGAAGTGTCTTATATGAAAGGCAAAGGCCTCTAGATTACGCTTATTTGACCACAATAAAATATGATCATGTTTTGATTTTGACTGATTTCATTGTGTCTGACTCCATCATGAAATTGGAGGACTGCATCCATACATCTCTGCAATGACTCAAATCACTGATTAATAAAGTCATCTGGAATGGCAAAGAAATGCAGGACTCCCAGAGTTCATCAAGACTCTTTGTTTTCATCTTCAACGCCTCCTCCATCTTATTCCAGACATGCTCAATAAGGTTCATATCTGGTGACTGGGCTGGCCAATTCTGGAGCAGCTTGACCTTCTTTGCTTTCAGGAGCTTTGATGTGAAGGCTGAAGTATGAGAAGGAGCGCTATCCTGCTGGAGAATTTGCCCTCTCCTGTGGTTTGTAATGTAATGGGCAGCACAAATGTCTTGACACCTCAGGCTGTTGATGTTGATCATCCACTCTGCAGATCTCTCCATACTTAATGTAACCCCAAACCATGATTTCTCCTTCACCAAACTTGACTGATTTCCGTGAGGCTCCAGTTCCAGTAGGTCTTCTGCAGTATTAGTGATGGATGTGATGCAGATCAACAGATGATTCAGCAGAGAAATCCACCTTCTGCCACTTTCCCAAATGATCAACTAGAAGTCAAGTCATCATGTGTTGCTCTTACAACTGAGATCAACCACAAGACTTTCATCAGGTAGTGTAGAAACTAAGCAAGTTTTATGAATGGATCATTGAATCACTGACTCAAATGATTCTTTCAGGAATAGATTCATTCAGGAAGGAATCAGAGATATTTTAATGCCAAAATGAGCTCATGTAATATTGCCTAGTCATTCTGAGATAGAAATTCTATATAAAATACATAGTTAAAGATTAACAATAATAATAAAAGCACCTAAACACCAGCTTAAACAGTAAAAGACCTGATTTTCGGTTGTTTTCTTATCAAAAAGTAAAATAAAATATGATTTGTGTGGTTTATTTATAAACTAATTTGGAGAGGATCACGTGCTTATGATCAACACGGCTGGCTCCTTATTAGCTCCGTAATCTGACCCATTAGATGATGATGCATTATAAATAACCAGAGTTTTTCACTCCAGTTGTCTTCGTCTTGAAGCTTCCCCCCCCTTCCACCCCTACTTCCTCCCCCTTTTTCCGATAGGGCGACACGGTGGCCCAGTGGCTAGCACTGTTGCCTCACAGCAAGAACACCGCTGGTCCAACCTCCTATCAGGCTGGTTGGTGTTTCTGTGCGGAGTTTACATGTTCTCCCAGTGTTTGCGTGGGTTTCCCCCGGGTTCCCCGGTTTCCTCCCACCGTCCACAAACATAAACCATAGCCAATCGACTAAACCAAATTATCACCGAAAACAACCCTAGTTTACACTTCTCACGCGGCGACAAGCAGTTCTTGAGACCTACCTGAGCTCGGACTCCCCTCTCGCCCTTCTAACGGGAGGGAGCCCCGGGCTTGAGGATATTACGAACTCAGGGCTCTCTCCCGGGACAGCATGCCAAATACGCTTTATTGATTATCAGCTAAGTGTGAACTCTAGAATAAAAATGTGAAGAAACCAACCCAGGCTCATTCTGAGAACATAGTCCCGGGGAAGTTTCTGGAGACCGCGAAATACGTAGCCGCAGGTACGTACGGCGGTGTGATGCCGTTCCTTTCGGCGCTCGCCTCCGTGTGGAGGGCTTTCCCGCTGCAACCAGTTTGTCCGGTTAGCTCTTCGTGTACTCTGGTGGACTCGAGGCGCAGAGAGGGGCTGACCACGACGACGACGACCGGGTTCGAGTCCGGGGAAGAGCGGTTCCAGAAATCAGGTAAGAAAACAAAAACAAAATCCAAAAAATTAAGTGAACAAGTTCTTCACAGGGTGAGAATGTGGTCAAAATCCGAAAACGTGGTAAAAATCAGACGAGGGCTTTTCTTTTTCTGGACGGCTTTTGTGAATCGTCGTTGGTTGGGTTTAGGGACGGAGGAGGGTGGGTCAGCCGATTGGCCGGTCACATGGTCAATCATTCTGTCATCCAGGCAGACAGGCGAAAGGCCGTTCGACAGCGGCCTCCAGCGGGTTTACGCAAGAACGGCGTGGGAAAAAGCGCGCACAGCAGCCTCTAGCGGACTCGCGAAAACAAAAACTGCAAAAATACGTACCTCCCGGGACGTATTTCACGGTCTCCAGAAACGTCCCCGGGACTACGTTCTCAGAATGAGCCTGGGTTGGAAGAAACTAATAAGTGATTAACTAAACTACAGGCTACATGTCTAAATTACTGATTTAATCTGGCTTAAATGAGTAGTGTTTGTCTGAGGATACATTAGGAGCTGATAATAACAGATTGAGTGACTGTAGATTCAGAAATAGCCTATAGAGACGCACGCTGAGCTCTATACGCTACTTCAGTCCGGCGTATAATCGTGTTGTAGCGCACAGACATCTGTGAAAACATTACTGATGTGCATATATGAGCTCCTGTCAGAATAATAGACTGCTGATGTGGGAAATGCTCTACATGTGCTGCTGGATTTGTAGATTAGTGTACAATGTGGCCCTGGAAATCCTCTGAAATCTGCCTGTGTGTGTCCAGAAGAAGAGTTTAATTGAGTGCTTTTGCCCCTGAGCTGCATTGTGTGGCGATACACACACACACACACACACACACACACACACACACACACACACACACACACACACACACACACACACACACACGGCCAGAACAAAACAGATTAAATATGTAATCCTGCAGAGAGAGAGTGAGCATGTGTGTGTGTGTGTGTGTGTGTGTGTGTGTGTGTGTGTGTGTGTGTGTGTATGTGTGTGTGACACTGATTTACACATGACCTTTGTCCCTCTGCAACGGATGAGAGATGAAGATCAGCATCAGTCAGAGATGACAGGACACACCCCATATGTGTGTGTGTGTGTGTGTGGGGGGGGGGGGGGGGGGGGGGTTTGTAAGAGAGACAAAGACAGAAAGGGAGTGTGTTTGTCGGTGAGTGTTTCTGTGTGTGTGTGTGTGCGTGCGTGCGTGCGTGTGTGTGTGTGTGTGTGTGTGTGTGTGTGTGTGTGTAAGAGAGAGAGAGAGAGTGTGTGTTTGTGGGTGTGTGTCTGTGTTTGTGTGTGTGTGTGTGCGCGCGCGTTTATGTGAATGTGTGTATGTGAGTGTGTGTATGTGAGGGAGTGTGTGTGTTGTGTGTTTGGCGTCACTCATGTGCTTCTATGTGTATGTGTGCAAGTGTGTGTTTGTGTGTGTGTGTGTGTGTGTGTGTGTGTGTGGTTGTGATGTATGTAACATGTTTGGGTGTGCGTGATGTGTTCTTGCGTGTGTGAGAGTATGAGTGTGCATGTGTGTGTTTGTGTGTATGTGTGTGTGAAATTGTGATATGTGTGTGTTTGAGCGATGTTTCTGTATGTAGTGCATGTGTTTGAATGTTTGTGTGTGTGTGTGTTTATGTATGTTTATGAGTGATGTTTGTTTGTGTTTATGAGTGATGTGTGTGTCTGTGTGATGTTTATATGTGCGTGTGTGCGTGTGTGTGTGTGTGTGTGTACGCATGTGTTGTGCATGTGTATGTGTGTGTTTATGAGTGGTGTGTGTGTGTGTGTGTGTCTGTATATACGTGTTGTGTATGTGTTTGAGTGTGTATGAGCGAGATGTGTGTGTGTGTGTGTGTGCGTGTGTGTGTGTGTGTGTGTGTCAGCTCTCTGCATCAGTGTTTTATAATCCTCAATAACAGCAGCAGCACAGAGTCGGAGCCTCAGGCAAGGTGTTGGCGTGCGTCCTCTACATCACACACTTCAGCTTCAGGACACAGATTTTACATTGAACACCAGCCCGAACCAAAGCTGCCTATATAGGGAAGTCAGACTCATATTTCCTTTAACTTTGCAGAGCCCAGAGCTGGTGTCTGCATCAATTCACATCTCAAAAAGGTCAACAAAGTCTTCCTGTAATGAGTCTGATAAATGATGTGAAAATAAACTCAAATAATGTTTAATAAAGTAAAGCTGTAGGGTGCACTCACACTAGACCAGGGGTGTCTAACTCACTTTAGCTCAGGGGACACATGCAGTCTCAGAAATAAAGGTACGTGAGCCGTCACTGGGGTGGTAGCTGTTCAAAAGGTACACATTTGTGCTTGAAGGGTTTATATTGGTACCTCAAACGTCTATATTAGCGCCTACAAGTTTTAAGAGGAACACTTTGTACTTTTTAGGGACAAATATGTACCCTGGAGCAGGGGCGCCGCTGTGCCCTATGACAAGATGATAGTGAAGAGTGGGGGGTGGGGGGTGGATGGAGGTAGTTGGTATCGTGGCTGAAAGTGAAGAGCTGGGGGGTGGATGGAGGTTGTTGGTATCATGGCTGAAAGTGAAGAGCTGGGGGGGTGGATGGAGGTAGTTGGTATCGCGGCTGAAAGTGAAGAGCGGGGGGGGTGGATGGAGACAGTTGGTATCGTGGCTGAAAGTGAAGAGCTGGGGGGTGGATGGAGGTAGTTAGTATCGCGGCTGAAAGTGAAGAGCTGGGGGGTGGATGGAGGTAGTTGGTATTGCAGCTGAAAGTGAAGAGCTGGGGGGTGGATGGAGGTTGTTGGTATCATGGCTGAAAGTGAAGAGCTGGGGGGGTGGATGGAGGTAGTTGGTATTGCAGCTGAAAGTGAAGAGCTGGGGGGTGGATGGAGGTAGTTGGTATTGCAGCTGAAAGTGAAGAGCTGGGGGGTGGATGGAGGTAGTTGGTATTGCAGCTGAAAGTGAAGAGCTGGGGGGTGGATGGAGGTAGTTGGTATTGCAGCTGAAAGTGAAGAGCTGGGGGGTGGATGGAGGTTGTTGGTATCATGGCTGAAAGTGAAGAGCTGGGGGGGTGGATGGAGGTAGTTGGTATTGCAGCTGAAAGTGAAGAGCTGGGGGGTGGATGGAGGTAGTTGGTATTGCAGCTGAAAGTGAAGAGCTGGGGGGGTGGATGGAGGTAGTTGGTATTGCAGCTGAAAGTGAAGAGCTGGGGGGGTGGATGGAGGTAGTTGGTATTGTTGCAGCTGAAAGTGAAGAGCTGGGGGGGTGGATGGAGGTAGTTGGTATTGTTGCAGCTGAAAGTGAAGAGCTGGGGGGGGTGGATGGAGGTAGTTGGTATTGCAGCTGAAAGTGAAGAGCGTGGTGGGGTGGTTGGGTTTGGGGGTATTGGTATCGTGACTGATATTGAAGAGCAGGGGGGTGGATGGAGGTAGTTGGTATGGCGTGTTGTTGCATGATGTATAATAATTATTGTTTAAATTACTGCTCAACTTTTTAAGCCACTAACAAAGTTTACTATAGCTCCAGATGCAGTGGGTAGCGCTCTCATCTCACTGCAAGAAGGGCACTAGTTTGAGCCTCAGCTGGGTCAGTTAGTGTTTCTGGGTGGAGTTTGCATGTTCTCTCCGTGTTGGTGTGGGTTTCCTCCGGGTGCTCCGGTTTCCCCCACAGTCCAAACACATGCGCTATAGGGGAATTGATGAACTAAATTGTCTTTAGTGTATGTGTGTGAATGAGAGTGTATGGGTGTTTCCCAGTGATGGGTTGCAGCTGGAAGGGCATCCGCTGCGTAAAACTTATGCTGGATAAGTTGGTGGTTCATTCCGCTGTGGCAACCCCAGATTGATAAAGAGACTAAGCTGAAAAGAAAATGAATGAATGAATGAATGAATCCCAGTACAACATCATATATTCTGCAGACTGAACTGATCCAGTGTTTGTGCTAAACTCTCATGCAAACCTGCCAGCAGTTGACTTACAGCCGCCTCCGCATATCACGAGGACACGACTCTACACTGAGAAACACTCACGTTCAGCTCAGCTCATAAATGACCTTTGGCAGCCTAATAAATACACACTGTATGAATATATAGAGCATAAATGCACACACACACACAGTCACATCATCATTCACTAGTATGAATACTATCTTTCACACTCACCACTTTGAGCACAAACAGCCTCTCTTTCACACACACACTCTTTCTCACGCGCGCACACACATATACACATGCATGCTGCACACACACACACACACACTCTCTCTCTCTCACACACACACACTAGTCCACAGCCGCTGATGACAGCTGAGCAGCCGGGGAATGTTTAGCGGCTCTGATACACAGACAGCACAACAGCTGCCCCTTCGCACTCTCAATGACAGAAACACACACACACACACACACACACACAGCGAGAAAGACCCGCTACTGATCAAGCTCACCTAACAGAAGCGCTTTTGAGTGTATACCTGGGTGGACACACACACACAAACACCTATACATACACCCTCTCATACACACAAACACATACACAAACCCTCACACACCTATACAAACACACACACACAACACAAACACGCATACTCTCATACACACCACAAACACACATACCTATACACCACACACACACTCTCACTCGCATATACAAACACACACACTCTCATACACACATTTAAACACATGCACAACACCGCGCACACCCCACACCCACGCACACACACAATGCATGTAGGGTTTTCATGATTTATGGGGACTCTCCATAGACACACTGATGTTTATACTGTACTGACTGTATGTTCTGTGCTCTTCCCCCAAATATAACACTAAACCCGCGGTCTCACATTCTCACAATGCTTCATTCTGTCTGATTTATGAGCCGCTTTCTTCATGGAGACCAAAAAAATGTCCCCACAAGGTCAAAAAGGACTGGTATAGCTGTACTCGAGGGGACATTTGGTCCACACAATATGATGAATACCAGGACCACACACACATACACACACACACACAAACAAACACACAGACTGTCATATATCAACACAGAAAACAGCACACACACACACACACACACCTGCAGGCATGTGTTCTTAACTGAGTGTGGCATTCACCTGATTAAACACAGCAGAGAGACTCAAACACACGCAGGTTATACTCAAACATGCCACGGGATATTGCTTTCTGTTGTTTTTGTTTTCTTTTATTTTTTTGGAGGAAGGGATAGCTGAGTTAAATGTTTCTGCGAGTTACATTGTTGCTCCACTAGGTGGCGACAACTGGATATTTTGATAGGCATGCCATTTGAATTTATTTGAATCATTCACTAAGTCGATTCATTCAAAAACACTGACTCCCTGATGAAGAAAACAAATTACTGCGTTAAATAGTGAGTCGTCGAATCATTCACTTAGTTGATTCATTGAATCATTAATAATCAAAATGAGATTGTCTTAAAAATTGAGCCAATGAATCACTGAATTACTCGATTCATTCAGTACTGCTGATTCAGTAAAGAACGAACAGATTTATGCAATCTGTTTTATTTAATCACTGGATCATTATCCCAGAGAGAAAGCATCAAATAATGAATCACTGAATCATTCACTCAGTTGATTCATTCAAAAACACGATTTCATTAAAGGAAGTCAAAAGTACTGATTCACAAGAAAATGGGACGGTCTTAAAACGTGAGTTACTGAATTATTCACTCAGCCGATTAATTGAAAAGAATTGATTCACTGAAGATCAAAATGGGACAGTCTTAAAAAGTGAGTCACTGAATCATTCACTCAGCCGATTAATTGAAAAGAATTGATTCACTGAAGATCAAAATGGGACAGTCTTAAGAAGTGAGTCACTGAATCAATCACTCAGTCGGTTGATTCTAAAGTACTGATTCACTGAAGACCAAAATGGGACTGTCTTAAAACGTGAGTCACTGAATCATTTACTCAGCCGATTGACTCAAAAGTACTAATTCACTGCAGAAGAAGTTTGGACAGTCTTAAGAAGTGAGTCACTGGATCATTCACTCAGCCAATTGATTCAAAAGTACTGATTCATTGAAGATCAAAACCAGACTCCCTTAAAAAGTGAGTCACTGAATCATTCACTCAGCAGATTGATTCAAAAGTACTGTTTCACTGAAGATCAAAACCAGACTGCCTTAAAAAGTGAGTCACTGAATCATTCACTCAGCAGATTGATTCAAAAGAATTGATTCACTGAAGATCAAAATGGGACAGTCTTAAGAAGTGAGTCACTGAATCAATCACTCAGCCGATTGATTCAAAAGTACTGATTCACTGCAGAAGAAGTTTGGACAGTCTTAAGAAGTGAGTCACTGAATCATTCACTCAGCAGATTGATTCAAAAGTACGGATTCACTGAAGAACAACATTGGACAGTATTAAGGACTCACTGAATTATTCACTCAGTCAGTTGATTCAAAAATACTGATACACACAACAGATGAATGTTTAAAAAACATGTTCAAAAGTCATTGAATTATTCACTCGTTCAATTCATAAAAAAATGTCAAAGTACACAAGTAGCGGTCTGCAATATAACTATATGCTGTATGAAAAAACTGAACATGCTGCATCTTTTTGACTTTGAATATCCTATTCAGCTTAGTCCCTTATTTATCAGAAGTCGCCACAGCGGAATGAACCGACAATTATTCCAGCATATGTTTTACACAGCGAATGCCTTTTCAGTACTTTCCAGTACTGGGAAACACCCATACACACTCATTCACACACACACTCATACACTACAGCCAATTTAGTTAATCAATTCCCCTATAGCGCATGTGTTTTTGACTTTGGGGGAAACCCACGCCAACATGTGGAGAACATGCAAACATGCACAAGGAATGCGATGCACACACACACACACACAGCAGAACAGGCCGTGTTTCAGTGTCAGTAAATGCACGAGAATGCAGTTTATTAGCTCTTAGAGAAAAAACCCTTGTTAAATGATTTATTTGTTCCACTGTTTGTTAGTAAATGGCTTCATTAAAACACACTGGAGCAGGAACACACACACACACACACACAGAGGGAGACAGCAGGAGGCCAGAGCTACTGAACACACACAGAGACACACATCAGCTCATAATCAGCAGTTTCTGTGAACAGGTAGTAAACAGAAGAGCAGATTAGAGCATCTATGAACAATAAAGCCTGTCAGAGCAGGCAGAGAGAGAGAGTAAAAGTGCTGATGATTGCAGAGTAAACAAGCAGACACTACAGTAAAACACTGTGCTGAACATACAGCTGAAGTCAGAGTTATTCGCCCCTCCTGTATATTTATTTCCCCAATTTCTGTTTAACAGAGAGCAGATTTCTTCAACACATTTCTAATCATAATAGTGTTAATAACTCATCTCTAATAACTGATTTATTTTCTCTTTGTCATGATGACAGTAAATAATATTAGACTAGATATTCTTCAAGACACTTCTAGACAGCTTACAGTGACATTTAAAGGCTTAACTAGGTTAATTAGGGTAATTAGGCATGTTGTTGTATAAGAGTTTGTTCTGGAGACAATCCAAAACTAATATTGCTGAATGGGGCTAATAATATTGACCTTAAAATGGGTTTAAAATAATTAAAAACTGCTTTTATTCTAGCCGAAATAAAACAAATAAGACTTTCTCCAGAAGAACAAATATTATAGGAAATACTGTGAAAAATTCCTGAATCTGTTCAACATCATTTGGGAAATATTTGGAAAATAATAAATATTGCACAGGAGGGTGAATAATTTTGCCCTCAACTGTACATGCAGTAAATCAGAGATGCCCAAAGTATCAGAGGGCCAAAGTTGGCCCATTGTAACTTTTGATTTGGCCCACCATCCCATCTTAGAAGAAAGAGAAAATGATGGAGAGAGTTAGGGGGTTATTGCTGAGCTACAATAAAGCTAAATGAAATTAACTGTTTCAATTAAATGTTGTAAATGAATCTGATTTTTGTTAAATGTAAATACTGTCACTCAACGGACAGAGAACTATGCAGAAGACATCTACCTCCATCCAGAAGACATCAGTGAGCAAAATCAGGCAAAATCTAGTGTAACTCCATTCTTTCATAAATGAGATTGTTTTTGTTTTTACTGTAGTAAGTTCATTATAAAACGTAAAAACTGCATACTGTATATCACTCAGCCGATTGATTCAAAAGAATTGATTCACTGAAGATCAAAATGGGACAGTCTTAAGAAGTGAGTCACTGAATCAATCACTCAGTCGGTTGATTCTAAAGTACTGATTCACTGAAGACCAAAATGGGACTGTCTTAAAATGTGAGTCACTGAATCATTTACTCAGCCGATTGACTCAAAAGTACTGATTCACTGCAGAAGAAGTTTGGACAGTCTTAAGAAGTGAGTCACTGGATCATTCACTCAGCCGATTGATTCAAAAGTACTGATTCATTGAAGATCAAAACCAGACTGCCTTAAAAAGTGAGTCACTGAATCATTCACTCAGCAGATTGATTCAAAAGTACTGTTTCACTGAAGATCAAAACCAGACTGCGTTAAAAAGTGAGTCACTGAATCAATCACTCAGCCGATTGATTCAAAAGAAGAATCAATATTAAAATTAATATTAATTAATATAAAGCAATGTTTTTAGATATCTTTAAATTGTATGAAATAAATTAGGAAATTCTCCATGGCAGTATTTATCTCGGGCCCACTAGCCTCAATCATGTTTAATTTTTGGGCCTTCATAAGGAAAGGTTTGGGCACCCCTGCACTAAATACACCAACACAATATACACAGCTGTTTATTTAAGACATTTCCAACACTTATTATGCACCTACAATCTTAAATGCTAGATTCTATATAACCCGACATTGGGTCAAATATGGACAAACCTAACATTGGGTTATTTTTTGTATTAAATTTAAATGATACAAAACAGCCCAGTTTTATTTTCGTCAAGTTTAACATTGTATCTTTCATTTTCCTTCAGCTTAGTTCCTTATTCATCAGGCGTCGCCACAGTGGAATGAACTTGTGTTTTACACAGCAGATGCCCTTCCAGTTGCAACCCAGTACTGGGAAACACCCATACACACTCATTCACACACACACACACTCATACACTATGGCCTATTTCATCAATTCCCCTATAGCACATGTGTTTGGACTGTAGGGGAAACCGGAGCACCCGGAGGAAACCCACGCCAACACGGGGAGAACATGCAAACTCCACACAGAAACACCAACTGACCCAGCCGGGACTCAAACCAGCGACCTTCTTGCTATGAGGCCACAGTGCTAACCACTGAGACACCAATTGCAGAAAATGTTCTGGTAGTTTATTACAAGGTTTTTGTAGCGTAATATTTTGTACCGTGTGTGTTGGAAAGCCGGAGAGAGAGAGAGAGCCGGCGGATGAGCTCTTAATGCTGCCCCTGCTTTATAGACAGAGAGACGTCTGCTAGCGGTCTGTGTGTGTTTACTGCACTGAATAAACACACACTCCTGCTAATGGAGATAGAGACGCTTTCATACACACGTGTGTTTACTCTGAGGTTCTGCTGGAGGATGGAGAACACTGGGCTCTTTCAGGGGAGTAACGGTTCCACACGCAGACCAGGAGAAAGAGGCTCTCACAGCAGAGATTCAACACACACACACATGCACGCACACACATACATACAGTACATACACACACACACACACTCTTACACACATACATAGATACATACACACACACAAACTCTTACACACATACATACAGTACATACACACACACACACACTCTTACACACATACATACATACATACATACATACATACATACATACATACATACATACATACATACATACATACATACATACATACATGCATGCATACACACACACAAACATACATACATATACTCACTCACACAAATATACACACACACACACACACACACACACACACACACACACACACAAATACATACATACATACACAGAGGTGGGTAGTAACGAATTACATTTACTTCGTTGCATTTACTTTAGTAAAATGATTGGGTACGTGTACTTTTTGAGTACATTTAAATGTGTGTACTTTTACTCTAGTAAATTATTAGAGATAAATCAGTACTCTTACTTCGCTACATTTCGCGGCGTTCCTCCGTTACTGTCAAAAGATAATAAATATGATCCATATGTTTTGTTTACAAATATCGCGAGGCGCCGCATTGGGGATGTTGTGTCGCGAGAGGTTGCTATAGAGACGCTTTCGGTTAGGACGCGCGCCTGTGTTGGAATGATGGCTGAAGTCGAGGAAGACGTGCGAGTTATACCAAAGAGCTTAGAATGACCAAGAGGTGACACTTAATAGAACGGTCCATTGCAACAGCAGCGGCCAGCAACAGCCCCGGATTCCGCCATTTTGGAGTGAAAGCGGTCAGCTTTTTATTGCTTTTTAGGTTCTTATTGCTGTCGCGAAGGCAAGCAGCTGCTTTGTTTTTTATTTATTTATTTAAAAAGCGCATTAAAGCTGAGATACAACCTGAAAGATGACAATACAACACCTACTATCACAATCATCAGCACTTCCCTACTGAAAAATCCAGCTTAAACCAGCCTAGGCTGGTTGGCTGGTTTTAGCTGGTTGACCAGCCTGGTTTTAAAGGGGTTTTGGCCATTTCCAGGCTGGTTTCCAGCCATTTCCAGCCTGGTCTTAGCTGGTCGGGCTGAAAAATGACCAGCTAAAACCAGCTTGACCACCTAGCCAGGCTGGGAGCCCAGCCAAAACCAGCTATGTCCATCTTAAACCAGGCTGGTCAAGCTGGTTTTAGCTGGATTTAACTGGTCATTTTCCAGCCTGACCAGCTAAGACCAGGCTGGAAAAGGCTGGTAACCAGCCTGGAAATGGCCAAAACCCCTCTAAAACCAGGCTGGTCAACCAGCTAAAACCAGCCAACCAGCCTAGGCTGGTTTAAGCTGGATTTTTCAGCAGGGTTTTAATAGCTTATTTCACAGACGTATAATATGCTGTTGTTCTAATGGAGTTTTCATTCCATTAGAATGAAACATCTAGTGACTGTTTCCCAAAATCACACTAGAGTGTCGCCTCTTGGTGATTCTATGCTCTTTGGTTATACTGCGGCCATCAGCGGTTCCGAGAAGGACGGTCATGCTGTCTGTGCAGTGAGATTATCGGACCAGGTCACCCGGCCTCAAGTTCAGTCTGTTTTCACTCCAAGATGTCAACAAGAATAGTTTGATAATGATATGCGCGCTGTACATTGAACTTACATCGCAACATGCTCCAGCTCCAACCTGAAAAAAGTAGTGGGAAGTGTCAAAAGTATCCCAACTTGAACCTTATTAATGGTAACTATGCAGGCCCGTAGCCAGGGGGGTTCGGGTGGTTCGAAAGTCCCACCCCTCAATGACAAAGGTTCAGAATTTGTCCCATACATGAGCTCATATGTCTTATTTTAACTGCCATCATAAATAGTGAAATTAATCCATTGAAAAAGGCTTTAAGACCAAGCAAAATCCTATATTAAAACTAATTTGAAAACTAATTTGGCTATTTTTGTTATGCATGAATTTTCAATCAAATCAAATGTACTTTTTCACAAGAGAGGCTAGAAAAAAATGTGAAGCTGTTTTATTATTATTATTGTTTACATTTTTTATTATTCAAATAGCTATTTTCCTCTGTTCTGGCCAGTTTGTAGGCTACAGGCTACAATAGGCAACAGCTTTTAATTTAAAACTTTAACAGATTCCTAGTTTTTTCTAATGATTTATGATCTAATAAATTTTAAAAATAAGTATTCATTAATTTTTCTTTATTCTAAATCTTTAGGAAATATTTTGGAACATTAAATGTGTCATTTTGATTACGATCTAACAACTAATCCAGCTAAAAATAGTGCTCAAAATGTCACTAAAGTACAGTATTTAAATCTCTTAAATTGTAAATGAGGTGAATAACTGCAAAAAGGTCCACATTTTGAGAAAAAGAACCACCCCTAATACCAGGCTGGCTACAGGCCTGCTATGGGGGTAACTGTTTACTGGAATAACTTATCCCAGTACATATTAGTCATTCACACTGTTAATCATTAAAAATATAACATTTAAACATTATTTTTAACATAAACTGGTGTTTTATATATATATATAATATATGATTTAAGATTATGATTTAATTTATGCTTGCCATGATGACAGCAGGGTGACGTGGTGGCACAGTAGGGAGTGCTGTCGCCTCACAACAAGAAGGTCGCTGGTTCGAGTCCCAGCTGGGTCAGTTGGCATTTCTGTGTGGAGTTTGCATGTTCTCCCCGTGTTGGCGTGGGTTTCCTCTGGGTGCTCAGGTTTCCCACACACTCCAAACACATGCGCTATAGGGGAACTGATGAACTACATTGGCCGTAGTGTGTGTGTGTGTGTTAATGAGTGTGTATATATGGATGTTTCCCGGTAACGTGTTGTGGCTGAAAGGGCATCCGCTGTGTAAAAACATTTGCTGGATAAGTTGGCGGTTCATTCCGCTGTGGCGACCCCTGATTAATAAAGGGACTAAACCAAAAAAAGAAAATGACTGACTGACACAAATGAGGCTATTTAGTATTTAATTAAAAATACCTTTCAATGTATTTTTTTCCCATCCCTGGACACAACACACAGAACCCTGCATTTCCACGTGATGCAATGCACTGTGCATTTTATTCTGACGGAGCAGTGTTTCCATCTGCACTGGTCAGTGCACAGAGCTCAGCCTGTTCTCAGAAAACACACACGGTCGTCAGAGACAGCAGCTCCAGGCATCGAGACTTGCTGGATCAAACCTTTTCTGTCTTTAGTGTTTGAGCGGAGCCTTTGTGAGTCTCAAAGAGCCTCTTTACGCTGCTTTCAGAGCCGTTTCTCTGCGCCAGCCAATAGCTTTTCTTAATGCTCTGCTTTGACACTTTGATCGCACAAACAGGAAATGGGAAAGGACAGGAGGAAACTGGAGAGATTGTTTGTTTGACCGTCACCATCAATATCATTATGAGCAGTGTTGGCGGAAAGTACTTTTGATAGTAAATGGATTACAGTTTTGAGTTACTTCACAAAAAAATGACTAGTTGGGTTATTTAGTTACTCATACCTGTCAACATTGGGATGTAAAATAAGGTATATGCCCACCATAATAAGGGATTCATTTGTTCATTTGGAGCTGTTTCATAGTAAATAATCAGTTAAAGCAGGGATCACCAAACTTGTTCCTGGAGGGCCGGTGTCCTGCAGATTTTAGCTCCAACCCTAATCAAACACACCTGAACAAGCTAATCAAGGTCTTACTTGCTATACTTGAAACACCCAGTCAGGTGTGTTGAGGCAAGTTGGAGCTAAATCCTGCAGGGACACCGGCTCTCCTGGATCGAGATTGGTGACCCCTGAGTTAAATGGTCAGTAATATGTTTTATTATTATTATTATTTACAAAAGAAAAATTAAATAGAATACATTAGCAGCAAATACATTAGCAAACAGTTCAGCTTATTAAAATAATAGCTATTATAATGAAATAGAATCAAGCTATCAAATCTCATGAGCCGTTTCTTCACTCTATAACGTACACTTTCTGATTAAAGAGCAGTGAATGAATCTCTTTTTTATTTAGATTGTTTCATTTGATTACATTAAATACCAGGCGTCGCTTTAAAAATGCACAGATCTAACGTTATAATGAAAGGATTTGACTGCTTTCCTAACTTTTTATGCTCATTTAGAACTTAATTAGTTGTGTTTTAAAAAAAAAACACCAAGATCGACATCTTTAGATATTATTATTATTAATTATGTGTATATGTCTGTTCAAACACGCACCCAAAACGCAGACTTTTGCTCTGCTTCAAATCGCATATACTGAATCTATTTGGGAAACAGCGTCTATTTATCACTATGGAGCGCGTCAGCTGACAGTCACGCACTGCTATATGACTGTTTTGAAGATTGCATATGAAGGGAAGATGGCACCTGTAATTAAAAGGAAAGGGAATCCCGCGGTTATTATTTTTATTTCAAGTATTTTCATGCCTAAACAAAGCTAAGCACAGAACAGACTCACATTGATGAGTAAGGGGCGCCCCCTGGTGGTTCAGCTGAACCGGTTGCGTATAAGGAGGCTCGGCTCTTTAATGTTTATTTGCCACCCTTCAAAGAAAGTCTGAAAATACGGGACAAAACTTTTACGGGATGATAGCGGGATTGAACTGTAAAATACGGGAGAATCCTGGGAAAAACGGGAGGGTTGACATGTATGATTTACTTTTTATGGTAATTAATGTGATACGATACTTTTGAGTTACATTTGAGTTACTTTCACATACCTGCCTGAGGCTTGATCTCTTATAGAGGAGCTCTGCAATGAACAACACACTGTATAACCTTCATTTACCTTTGAAAAAACACATCAGTAAATAATAATGTAGGATAATGATATCTTCTGAGCCCAGAGCTCTACCTGCCGTATAGACCGATTAATGACAGTTTGAAGCAATGTGCTTGCTGCTTTTGTGCTTGTTGTCTTTCTCATTCATTAATTTTCCTTCAGCTTAGTCCCTTAATCATCAGGGGTCACCTGATGCAAACTCACCCTGGATATATGAGTGAAGCTGCGGTCCCACTGGACTTTTCTCCCCATAGCCTTACTGCCTAATGACTACAGTCCCACTGACACCCTCTGCCAGTGCATTGATGAAATTAACAATTGGAGGTGCCAAAACTTTCTTCAGTTAAACAAAGAGGAAACTGAAGTCATTGTGTTTGGGAACAGAGATGAGGTTCTCAAGGTGAATGCGTACCTTGGCTCTAAGGGTCAAACAACAAAAAATAAGGTCAAGAATCTTGGTGTGACTCTGGAGTCAGATCTGAGTTTCAGTAGTCATATCAAAGCAGTTAGTAAATCAGCATACTATCATTTCTAAAACATTGCAGGAATCAGATGCTTTGTTTCCAGTGAAGACTTAGAGAAACTTGTTCATGCTTTTATCAGCAGCAGGGTGGATTACTGTAAAGGCCTCCTCACTGGCCTTCCCAAAAAGATAGTCAGACAGTTACAGCTCATCCAGAACGCTGCAGCCAGAATTCTGACCAGAAGCAGGAAATCAGAGCACATCACACCTGTCCTCAGGTCTTTACACTGGCTCCCAGTTACATTCAGAATAGAGTTTAAAGTATTATTACTGCTCTATAAATCACTAAATGGCCTAGGAGCTCAATACATTACAAGAGTTCAGTCAAAGCAGGGTGAATCGGCTTTTAGCTATTAACAGCTATTTCAGCTATTAACAGCATAAAATATCATAATTAAATGATCAGATGTGCTCCAACATTTGGCACATTCACATCAAGACTAAACACACTGAATGAGCACTGTGCTGCCGCCCACAGATCACACTATTGTGTCTTTCTTTTCTTTTTCATTCTGTTATAATCTGTTTTCAACACATTTTAATCTGTTTTTAATCATTTTTATTATTTGTTTTTATTTTCTTATACTTGTCTTTTTTAATTCCTGTTTATGTAAAGCACTTTGAATTGCCACTGTGTATGAAATGTGCTATAGAAATAAACTTGCATTGCCTTGCCTAGCCTTCTGTTCATATGCACAATATTTGCGTCAAGTTAGTGCGACAAGTTTTGCAGTTCGAGCTTGGTAAACTGACCTGCGAAATCGCATCACACGACTGCGTAAGACCAATCGAAGATCAACATGACCTCTCTGTACAGAAATTTAAAATATGGAGCAATCGCTCACTTTTTTAAATGTCTAAACATCTTGTTTAATCCCGCACCTTTTCGCAGTGACGAACTAAAGAATTTCGCACGCTCAAACTCGTGACTGTAGCATTACTTTTTAAAAAAATGTCACGAGAGTTACTTTTTATTTTAATTAATTATAGCCTTTAAAAAATGAATTGATAAATTAAAATTAGCGTAGTCATGTTGAATCACGCACTCAATGAGAACGCGTGAATCCAATGCGAAGCATCTTGAAGGGGGTGGGGCATGTTGGATACTAGAGAATTTTTTTTAAATAATTATTTTTTAGGAGTTTTCACCTTTATTGTATATTACAGTAGAGAGAGAGTATTGACAGGAAAGCATGGGGAGCAGAGAGAAGGGAAGGATCGGCATAGGACCACGAGGCGGGAATCAAACTCGGGTCACCAGAGTGCATGTGTCAATGCTCTAACCACTACCGCCAATGGATACTAAAGAGCTTTTGATTGGTCAGAAGATTTGATGAGAAACTGAAGCATGAGGAGGATAAAACCGTTGATCCATTTAGGCAGAAATGAAAAACTACAAGCCTTACATGTTTATATCAATTTTACATCTACTAAACAGAAATTTTGTCACTGCTTTGGTGCGCACTAGCTTAAAGATATAAAAAAAGATCAATACCTATACTAACATCTAAAACATTTTAGTTTAAGTAAGAGCAATAATGCAGCGCTCTTCAATCCCTTGACTTGCCCTTTTGTTAATTTTGAAGGAATACTACTAGACATCAACACAGAGATCAGACTGACCGACAAAGAGATCAGACTGACCAACACAGAGATCTGACACGGAGATCAGATTGACCAACACAGAGATCAGATTGACCTACACAGAGATCTGACACAGAGATCAGACTGAGTGACACAGAGATCCGACACAGAGATCAGACTGACGAACACAGAGATCTGACACAGAGATCAGACTGACCAACACAAAGGTTTGACACAGAGATCAGACTGACCAACACAGAGATCAGACTGACCAACACGGAGATCAGACTGACCAACACAGAGATCAGATTGACCTACACAGAGATCTGACACAGATCAGATTGACCAACACAGAGATCCAACATAGAGATCAGACTGACCAACACAGAGATCCGACACACAGATCAGACTGACTAACACAGAGATCTGACACAGAGATCAGATTGACTAACACAGAGATCTGACACAGAGATCAGATTGACCAACACAGAGATCTGACACAGAGATCAGATTGACTAAAACAGAGATCTGACACAGAGATCAGATTGACCAACACAGAGATCCGACAGAGAGATCAGATTGACCAACACAGAGATTTTACACAGAGATCAGATTGACCAACATAGAGATCCGACACAGAGATCAGATTGACCAACACAGATATCCGACACAGAGATCAGATTGACCAACACAGAGACTTGACACAGAGATCAGACTGACCAACACAGAGATCCAACACAGAGAACAGACTGACCAACACAGAGATCCAACACAGAGAACAGACTGACCAACACAGAGATCTGACACAGAGATCAGATTGACCAACACAGAGAACAGACTGACCAACACAGAGATCCGACACAGAGATAAGATTGACCAACACAGAGATACGACACAGAGATCAGATTGACCAACACAGAAATCCGACACGGAGATTAGATTGACCAACACAGAAATCCGACACAGAGATCTGACAGACCGACACAGAGATCAGTTTGACTGACACAGAGATCCGACACGGAGATTAGATTGACCAACACAGAAATACGACACAGAGATCTGACAGACCGACACAGAGATCCGACACAGAGATCAGACTGACCAACACAGAAATCCGACACGGAGATTAGATTGACCAACACAGAAATATGACACAGAGATCTGACAGACCAACACAGCGATCCGACACAGAGATCAGACTGATTTCATGGGACCTTTAAGGAATGTAAAATGTTTGCAAACTTTGAAACTTTGACATATGTTATGCTAACAGCGTTTCTCCAATGTCCTTCGCAGGTTTGATTATCAGGAGCTTCTCCACAACTCCACCTTCTGTCTGGTTCCCCGTGGCCGGCGTTTAGGATCCTTCCGGTTCCTGGAGTCTCTGCAGGTAAAACACTCTTCGGACCCCGGTATACTTTTGCGTTCTTTGTTCGATGGCAAAAAAAGTTGTTGTGACAGTATGCTGTCTTTCAACACTCTTAACAGGCTCATTCACACCGACATGTCTTTGCTTCTAAATACACTTGAGGCATCACTCAGGAATGGGTTTTTAAAAAACATAGCGTGGCATCAGGTCCATGTGACACGTTATTATGAACGTGATATAATAACGACAATAACGAACCCATATATATTCAAATTTAAATTCATTGCTTCTAAATATGCTTGATGCAGCGCTCAGGAATGGGTTTAAAAAAGCACAGCCTGGCACAAGGTCCATGTGATGTGTTATTATGAATGTAATATAATAACGAACCCATTATAAATAAGAAAACAATGTTAGAATAAGCACTTGAAGATATATCAATAAAGTAAGGATATTCTGGCCACAATGAGCGCCTCCTCTGCCATGATACAACGGTATATAAAACAGTTGCCATCTCTCTACTGTAAACAGAAGATTGCAATGGTTGCTCCACCTCCAAGCTCTTCTGATTGGTCCACTGCTTCGGGAGCTGGAGCAGTTATGAGCTGTGCTATGTGTTAAAGTTGAAGATCTTTCAACTTGATACAGCATCTAAAAAACACAGCGTTTACATGCGCTGCGCTTCAAAAGAGGCGTAGGATGTTTAATGTGGAGGGTCTTTTTCTGCTGGAGATATTGTTGTCCTAAAAAACTAAATAAAATAGTTACATTTAAAAAAAATAAACTTACATATACTATAGGAATGGTAAAACAGAAAATGTTAGCAATTTTAAAACCTTCACTTTTCCAAACCGCCATAAACCATGAAACTGGTTATCATCCCATGCCTACTGAAAACTCAGTCCATACAGCTCTGCTTCAGCTCAGTCTTTAGAGGTGTGAGAAAGCAGTTTGCTCTCATATAAACAGCCCATGAGCCGGCCAGTGGAAACACTTCCCTGGTGCGTTTATTCTGGGCTATGCTGGCGGTTTTAGTGAAAGCACCGGAAGCTGAATGGATGAATCCACAGAGTTGGGGTTTGGCAGTGAATCGGCCTCACGCTGACTCCTCGCTCTGCCGTATAAACCCTGTCTGAGCTCCACATCGCGTTCTTTCTTTAGACGCGGCCAAAGCCACTGA
The DNA here is from genome assembly GCF_903798145.1 of Danio aesculapii. NCBI lineage: Eukaryota > Metazoa > Chordata > Actinopteri > Cypriniformes > Danionidae > Danio > Danio aesculapii. Next base: position 50,291,442 of record NC_079453.1, read on the forward strand.
AAGAACTGCCAATTACTTGCTCTGCTGAAAGTTCTGGAACAGAGACTCTCCAACATGCAGTGCGAGCAGAACTGGGTGGGGGGTAAAGTTGGACCTTTAAAGGTGGCCAACGGTGGACTATATTAGATCAAAAGCAGCGGACTGTACAGCTGGCAGAGATCAGACTGACCAACACAGAGATCAAACTGACTGACACAGAGATCCGACACAAAGATCAGACTGACCAACACAGAGATCCGACTGACAGACACAGAGATCAGACTGACTGGCACAGAGATCAGACTGACCGACACATAGATTAAACTGACTGACACAGAGAACCGACACAAAGATCAGACTGACCAACACTGAGATCCGACTGACTGACACAGAAATCAGACTGACTGGCATGGAGATCAGACTGACCAACACAGAGATCCGACTCAGAAACACTGAGATCAGACTGACTGGCACAGAGATCCAACTGACTGGCACAGAGATTGGACTGACCGGCACAGAGATCAGACTGACCAACACAGAGATCCGACTGACACAGAGATCAGATTGACTGGCACAGAGATCAGACTAACCAACACAGAGATCAGACTGACTGACACAGAAATCAGACTGACCAACACAGAGATCAGACTGACTGGCACAGAAATCAGACTGACCAACACAGAGATCTGACTGACTGACATAGAGATCTGACTGACTGAGAACAAAATCAGACTGGTGGAAACAGAAATCAGACTGACCGACAAATAGATCTGACTGACCAACACACAGATCAGATTGTCTGACACAGAGATCAGACTGACCAAAACAGAGACCAGATTTACAGACACAAAGATCAGACTGACTGACGCAGAGATCAAATCATCTGACACTAAGACCAGACTGATTGACAACAAAATCAGACTGGCAAATACAATGATCAGACTAACCAACACAGAGATTAGACTGACTGACAACAAAATCAGACTAGTGGAAGCAGAGATCAGACTGACCAACACAGAGATCAGACTGACCAACACAGAGATCAGACTGACCAACACAGAGATCAGACTGACCAACACAGAGAACATAATGACCGATACTGAGAACATATTGACTGACACATAGATCTGACTGACCAAAAGAGAGATCAGACTGACTGATACAAAGATCAAATCATCTGACACAGAGATCAAACAAACCAACACAGAGATCACACATGGAGATCAGATTGACCAACACGGAGATCAGACTGACTGACAACAAAATCAGACTGGCGAATACAGAGATCAGACTGACAGGCAAAGAAATCAGACTCACCAAAACAGAGATCAGACCGACTAACAACAAAATCAAACTGGTGGATAAAGAGATCAGACTGACCGACACAGAGATCATATTGACTGACACGTAGATCTGACTGACTGATACAGAGATCAGAAAATTGCGCCAGGTGATTAGGCTGACCAACACAGAGATCAGACCAATCTACACAGAGATCAGACTGACTGACACAGATCTGTCTGATCTCTGTGTCAGTCAGTCTAATCGCTGTGACAGTCTGTCTGATCTCTGTGTCGGTAAATCTGATCTCTGTGTTGGTCAGTCCGATCACCTGCTGCAATTTTCAGCATCTCCGACGCTGTTTATGATGAAAGTGTGTCTGCTGGAGGGTCTGTGTTTGATCTCAGCTCCACACTCTCTTGTGATTTAATTAAAAGCCTCACAGTTGAGCAGAATATAAGCCGCATGGCGAAAAGATGGCAAACAAGGAATCTGGGAGGAAAAGTAGAGCAGCATCAGACTGGAATAGTAAACAAGAGGGAAGGCGAGCAGCTTCAATAAATGATGGAGCGCTGCGTCTGCTCTTCCAGGAGAAATGAAGACGCGTCTGGAGGAGCTCTGGAGACGTCTTACACATCCAAACAGCCTTCTCATCATCACACGCTCTAGATTCTGTCTCAAATCCTCACCAGAAGGGAACGATCACATGCACTGTGTCTGTATTTCAGTGCACATCAGCTGAACTCTGTCTAATAAAACACTGTTAGTCACCAGTTGTACAGTAACTTATGTATTCTAACAATTACTGAGAACGTAATATAGAAAATAGGCGCAAAACGTAGTGGCGCAGTAGGTAGTGCTGTCGCCTCACAGCAAGAAGGTCTCTGGTTCGAGTCTCGGCTGGGTCACCAGTGTGGAGTTTGCATGTTCTCCCTGCGTACACGTGGGTTTCCTCCGGGTGCTCCGGTTTACCACACAGTCCAAACACATGCAGTACAGGTGAATTGAGTAAGCTAAATTGTCTAGTGTATGAGTGTGTGAATGAGTGTGTATGGGTGTTTCCCAGAGATGGGTTGCAGCTGGAAGGCCATCCGCTGCATAAAACATGTGCTTGATAAGTTGGCGGTTCATTCCGCCGTGGTGACCCCAGATTAATAAAGAGACAAAGTCGAAAAGAAATGAATGAATAATATAGAAAATGAAAATGGGTTCATCAGATCGATGATATTTTAATGTTAAATCTTTTGTAAACACAACCATAAATAGTATTATTCTACTGTTGCTATATAAAGTAATAAAAAACAAATATATATACGAGCAATATCACATGAGTAGCAGTGCGATGTGGCTGTATATCGGCACTGGTGGGAGGCGTAAGAATATGTAATCTGATATGTAATTTTGATGTACCCCTTGGCCACATTGTCCCCTGATAATGTCAACAGACTGGACTGTCTTAGCAACTGGCTAAATGTTAAGGAGGACTAAGCTAAATAGTTTATGATTAATGTTCTCAACTCACGGCAATACTACTTTACAATGAGTACAATTGTTTATATTCAATAATTTGATTGTTTTGATATTCAAAAAGCCCTTACATGCCTGTGTTTTTATTTCTGTAATAAATATGGTGTTAATCATGATTAATTACAAAAAAAGGGTGGTTAGTTAATTTTTTTAATCAATATACAGCCCTAATATATATATATATATATATATATATATATATAGCTCTCATAGGTCTGTCTAATAATAATAAGTATTTTTTGTTTATAAATTTGAATAAATCAATATTATAAATGGATATAGATAAATTAATTGATTAATTATAAATAATATAAAGTTATAAATATATATGAATTATTAAATACTAGATTTATTAGATTAATATAGCTCATGAAACTACAAATAGACTATAAAATTAAGTAAAATAAACTGTATCAATTGTTTATTATATTATATATTATATTATATGTATGACTTGTTTTTATTATTGTTTATTAATCAATTTATTTCTAACTATAATTTGATAGATATTGACTTTTAATAGTGACTATAGCTAGAACAATGTTAAATAGTTAATTATCATAAATGTTGGACTTTCATGATTTCCAAGCAGTGTGGCAGTAAAACAATTAAAATAAATACATATTTCATGGCCAAAAATAATAATTATTGTTTATATATTTAAATTAAATACAGTCACAGGTGTATGTTTAATGTAGTTAAGTTCATTTTTATATTCATATTCATTAGAGTAAACACTGATTAAAACAGTTTCATGTAGTATAAGAAATATACTCAATATCCTTAAATATCCTAGACTTAAATCTCTCATATTTATCATGGTCAGTAGAAATATTTATGTCCAGTAAATAATATTTATATTTATATAATAAGTCCTTTAATGTGGCAATTAAAGTAGAAAAATGAAATAAATATTATTAAATTAACTTCTATTTAAAAAAAAAAAATAAAAAATATATATATATATATATATATATATATATATATATATATATATATATATATATATATATATATATATATATATAAAATATAGATTTAGATGTGGCAACTGAAATACAATTGAACTCTAAACCAAACTAAATTAAATTAATGTTTTATGGTGAGTAAAAAAATATTTCTGCAGGCCCGGTGTGTATGTGTGTGTGTGTGTATGCGTGTGCGTGTGTGTATGCGTGTGTTTTTAATTGCTGTTAATTATAACCTGTGCTGTGGTGCGTGTCCCGCAGGCCGCCTGTATTCCGGTGTTACTTAGCAACGGATGGGAGCTTCCCTTCTCTGATGTCATCCAGTGGAATCAGGCCGTTGTTGAGGGCGACGAGCGGCTGCTGCTGCAGGTAACGCTGCTCACCTGAGAGATGCATGGAAACAGACTATAAGTACAACACTCACCTGTGGATGACAACTCATATCGGTCATATAGAGCATAAGGGTTTTATAATGTTATATGTAGGTCCTTTCAAGCAATGTAGCTATTAAAGTAGAACTTATCTCTAAAATAAAAATAATTCAAATAAAATAATAGTAAATAAATGAATGAATGAAATTAATAAAGTTTAATTAAATTAATATTTAATTCAGTTTAACTTATACAGAGTCCAGCAGACCCCAGATCAGCCCCTTTCCTGGTTTCCAAGCAATGTGTCTATTAAAGTAGATTTTAACTCTAACATACAATATATATTTTAAATAAATACAGATAAAATAATATTAATAAAATAAATTAAAAAACGAATATAATTAAATTAAATAAATATTCAATTGAATTAAACGTATACCGAGTCCAGCAGAGAATGTGTTTATTAAAGTAGAATTTAACTCCAAAACAAAAAATATATTTTAAATGAATTAAAAATAAATTAAATACAATCAAATAATATTAATTAAATAAATTAATGAATGAAATAAATTTTATAAATATTACATTAAACTTATACAGTGTTCAGCAGACGACGTTTAACATTAAAATAAAATAAAAATAAACAAAATAATAATACAATAATATTAAATTAATTAATTAATAATAATTAATAAATGAATTAGTAAAATTAAATTATGAATGAATGAATGAATGAATGAATGAATGAATGAATGAATGAATGGAATTATTACAATTAAATTAAATGTGTAAAATAAAAACAAATAAATGAAATAAATACAAATAAATAATAAAAAATAACTGAATGAATTGAACAAAATTAAATTAAATTAAATTAAATTAAATTAAATTAAATTAAATTAAATTAAATTAAATTAAATTAAATTAAATTAAATTAAATTAAATTAAATTAAATTTATACAGAGTCCAGCAGACCCCAGATCAGGTTTCCAAACAATGCGTCTATTAAAGTAGAATTTAACAACAAAAATAATTTAATTAAAAATATATTATAAATTATAAATATATTACAAATAAATACAATAATACTAAATATATGCACGAATTAAAATAAAATAAAATTTAATTTAATTTAATTTAATTAAATTTAATTTAATTTAATTTAATTTAATTTAATTTAATTTAATTTAATTTAATTTAATTTAATTTAATTTAATTTAATTTAATTTAATTTAATTTAGTTCAGTTCAGTTCAGTTCAGTTCAGTTCAGTTCAGTTAAACTCATGCTGAGTCCAGCTGAGTCCAGATCATCAGTATTATATGTGCTGTTATAGACTGAGATTCTGGACTGATATTATTGTGTTGTTCAGGTGCCGTCGACGGTGCGAGCGGTGGGAATGGACAGAGTTCTGGCCCTCAGACAGCAAACACAGACGCTCTGGGACGCTTATTTCTCCTCCGTGGACAAGATCGTCCTCACCACGCTGGAGGTGCATTCATAACAATCATCAATAATTCTAAAACAGAGCTGCATATCCGTAAATGAGCAGTTTTGTGTATTTTTCATTCATGTTTTTATTTATTTCTGCTTTTGAATTGCATTATGGGATCTTGGTCTTTTTTCATAACAACTTTTAACCTTGAAAGTTTTAAAAAGTGAGTTTTTTGCACATTATTAATAGTCTGCAGTGCTATATTGTCTATGTTGGCGTTGTATATTACTCTATAAACACCTTGTATTAAACTGCAGCACATTTTCTGCTATCTTACACACTTATTTTTCTATTTCTTATACATTATATTCTTATTTTAAATGATTAAAATGTCATTAAAAGTCATGTTGTGAAATTGTAGAGTTGAATTTTCAACATCAAAATAGGACAGAGCACAGATCAACATCCCATAATGCAATTCACCACTGCAAATAAACACACAACCCTTGAGAAATCACAAACTGTTTGTGTAAACATAAATATTTCTATCAATAAAGATAAAGATAAATATTAAGCTATCCAGAACACCCTACCTAAAGCAAAATATAAAAATGACATTACAACAATTAATGATAATACATTTAAAAAGCTTAAATGTTTGTTATTGGGAAATAATACTGTAAAATCAACCTGTTATTTTAGTGTACAGTACCTGTGTCTGAGGAAATTCATGTGCTGCTGCGCCCCCTGCTGGCCGACAGCTGGAAATGCTGAGTTGCTTTACATAAATTTTGGTCAAAATATGGACAAAACAGCTGGGTTCAAAACATTTCAGATTCAATAAAAAAAAAAGATGAACCCATCCGTTGAGTTTGTCCATATTTTACAAGTCTAGAGGGGATAGAGCTGCAGATACTCACATCAATATAGCATCGTTTCTGTGACTGAACAACAGTAATTCATATTGTTACATTCCTGTGAGGGTTGGGTTTAGGGGTAGACGTTAATAAAGTACAATATAATGTGTAATTTAATAATTAATATGAATAATATGAATATTATATTACCATGATCTTTTATGTGAAGCTGCTTTGACACAATCTACATTGTAAAAACGCTGTACAAATAAAGGGGAATTGAATTGAATTGAATAATACTAGGTATTACTGTTTTTACATTACTGTGAGGGTTGGGTTTAGGGTTAGGATCAGGGTAAACATTACTAAAATACACCGATGGGTAATTTAATAAATAATATTGTGTATAATTACTGTTTTTACATTACTGTGAGGGTTGGGTTTAGGGTTAGGATCAGGGTAGACATTAATAAAATACACCTGATGGGTAATTTAATAAATAATATTGTGTGTAATTACTGTTTTACATTACTGTGAGGGTTAGGTTTAGGGTTAGGATCGGGGTAAACATTAATAAAATACACCTGATGGGTAATTTAATAAATAATATTGTGTATAATTACTGTTTTACATTACTGTGAGGGTTGGGTTTAGGGTTAGGATCAGGGTAAACATTAATAAAATACACCTGATGGGTAATTTAATAAATAATATGAATAATATTGTGTGTAATTACTGTTTTACATTATTGTGAGGGCTGGGTTTAGGGTTAGGATCAGGGTAAACATTAATAAAATACACCTGATGGGTAATTTAATAAATAATATTGTGTATATATACTGTTTTACATTACTGTGAGGGCTGGGTTTAGGGTTAGGATCAGGGTAAACATTAATAAAATACACCTGATGGGTAATTTAATAAATAATATGAATAATATTGTGTGTAATTACTGTTTTTACATTACTGTGAGGGCTGGGTTTAGGGTTAGGATCAGGGTAAACATTAATAAAATACACCTGATGGGTAATTTAATAAATAATATTGTGTATAATTACTGTTTTACATTACTGTGAGGGTTGGGTTTAGGGTTAGGATCAGGGTAAACATTAATAAAATACACCTGATGGGTAATTTAATAAATAATATTGTGTATAATTACTGTTTTACATTACTGTGAGGGCTGGGTTTAGGGTTAGGATCAGGGTAGACATTAATAAAATACACCTGATGGGTAATTTAATAAATAATATGAATAATATTGTGTATAATTACTGTTTTTACATTACTGTGAGGGCTGGGTTTAGGGTTAGGATCAGGGTAGACATTAATAAAATACACCTGATGGGTAATTTAATAAATAATATGAATAATATTGTGTATAATTACTGTTTTACATTACTGTGAGGGCTGGGTTTAGGGTTAGGATCAGGGTAAACATTACTAAAATACACCTGATGGGTAATTTAATAAATAATAATAATAATAAAAATAATAATTATTATTATTTAATAAATAATTACTGTTTTACATTACTGTGAGGGTTGGGGCAAATGTAGAAGTTAATAGCATACAATTATGGGTAATTAAATATATTTATTATAAATAATTCTCGTTAACTCATACAAAGTACAGCTTTATAAATAAAACTATTTTTAATCAAAATATTAAAATCGTTCAGAGATTTAAAATGCTGATGATGTTAAAGGCATAATAACCGTCTTCTGAAAAGGCGCCATGTTAGGTTAAAACAACCCAGCGTTTTTCACAATCTGTGTGTTCATGTGTGTGTTTTATGAAACGTGTGTGTGTGTGTGTGTGTGTCAGATCATCAAGGACAGAGTGTACACACACATCTCCAGAAATAAGCTGATGTGGAATGCCTTACCTGGAGGACTGCTGGTGCTGCCCGAGTTCTCCACACACCTGGCGCATTACCCCTTCTACTACCTGCACCTGGGTGAGACGCGCGTTTAATTACGCTGCTTTAGTCTTGCATGACATTTGCTTTCATTACCTAAAAATATAAATATTACTAATGGTTAAAGTACGCATGAAATCAGTGTTAGCTCACTTTGCTAGTTTTGTGGTGAACAATTCATCTGTGCATGTCATGAACAAAATAGTTTGCCCGATCTGAGGTATTGGGCGTGGTTGACATACCTAACCACGCCCCTCCAAACTACCGAACTTCTTGATCTTTTTGAGTGAAATGCCTTCTTTACAACATCCAATCAGCTTGTAGTAGAAAAAACAAGCCACGCCCACGTTTCGCTGATTTGATATTCTAAATTTGATATTGATATTTGATATATTGATTGATAATTGATATTTTAAATGCCAGCTTGCAGTTCCTAGAGAAACAGAATATTAAATGAGAAAACAGTGGGCGTGGCTTGTTTTTTACTGCGAGGTGATTGGATGTAGTAAAGTGGGCGTGTCATTCAGAAAGATTGGGAAAAGGGTTTGGGGAGAGTTATTACAACCTAACAGACTCCTCCTCCTCAACATTTCTGGTTGTTGTCACAGCTGAAGGGGCGTGGTTATGTATGTATGTTAGCCACGCCCAGTACCTCAGACTGACCTAATCTGAGAATTTAGGAAGGAACAGGATTTTAATTTTAGATTACAATGGCAAAGTGTTTTATTTCTCTTAATGACCTGAACAGATGAACCGTTTAGCACAAAACTAGCAATGTGAGCTAACAAAATCAATATGTTTAGTTTTGATTTCATTTGTGCTTTAAATACTGCACAATATTTTAACTAAAAATGTACTGAATATATCAACAAATCGTATATTTTTACAGTTAGAAGACACATCTAAGCTACAATTTACAAGTTATGGACATAACAAACAATCATAAAATGGCAAGAAGTGCAAGTAATGAGAAGATTGACCTGTGTAATAAAAATAAAATAACTTAAAATAAAATAATCAAGCAAAAGCCATATGAAAATGGAAGGACCTTTATGTTCATTTAGTTATTTTTATTATTATGACTGATTTAAAGTGCTCACAGAATTAACTTGTGTAAATAATACCTTGTAACAGTGGTAGTGTGTTATTCCAAACCCATATATATATGAGGATATTGTCTACAAGTGTACTGTTTTCCTCTGCTCAGGGATCAGTCCAGGTCAGGAGTTTACCGCGGTGATTCACGCCACCTCACCGCTGGTCTCTCAGTCTCAGCCAATCATGAAGCTGCTTCAGGTCGTCTCCAAATCGAAATACTGCTCACAGGTATTGCTCATTTACATACACCGACATACACGTTTATCCTACGGCACACGACTCTTTGGATGAATTATAAGAGTAACTTCCATTAATACTGAACACAATCAGTAATATGTTTTAGAAAGTTGAGGATGAGCTGTCATTGTGTTAGCAAAGTTTCTTGTTTTTTGTATTTAATATTTCTTGCATTACTCTCTGATATTACAAGGCAACTAGTTGAAGATTTTAAAAATTCTTTTATTTCTTTTTAATTATAATTAAAAGTGTTTAAAATAAAATATATCACTCATTTTATTAATAAAAAAATAATATTTTTTAATCATTCTAAACTATATTTTTAATAACTAACTTCTAATAACTAATTTCTTTTGTGTTTTAAAAGAGATAGAGACTGAATAGTGATAGATAGATAAAGACAAACAGATAGACAGACAGACAGATAGATAGATAGATAGATAGATAGATAGATAGATAGATAGATAGATAGATAGATAGATAGATAGATAGATAGATAGATAGATAGATAGATAGATAGATAGATAGATAGATAGATAGATAGATAGATAGATAGATAGACAAAGACGGACGGACGGACGGACGGACGGACGGACGGACGGACGGACGGACAGACAGACAGACAGACAGACAGACAGATAGATAGATAGATAGATAGATAGATAGATAGATAGATAGATAGATAGATAGATAGATAGATAGACAAAGACAGACAGACAGACAGACAGACAGACAGATAGATGGATGGATGGACGAACAGATAGATGGATGGATGGATGGATGAATGGATGGATAGATAGACAAAGACAGACAGACGGACAGACGGATGGATGGATGGATGGATGGACGAACAGACGGATGGATGGATGGATGGATGGATGGATGGATGGATGGATAGATAGATAGATAGATAGATAGATAGATAGATAGATAGATAGATAGATAGATAGATAGATAGATAGATAGATAGATTTTGAAACCTATAGAAAACAACTACCATAGTATTTGTTTGTTTTGTTTATGGAAGTTAATGGTTACTAGTTTCCAGCATTCTTCAAAATATCTTCTTTTATTTTCATCAGAAAAATGAAACTGGTAAGTAAATGATGAGGAGATGTGCTTTTTTAGGTGGACTGTCACTTTAAGGAGATATTACTTCACATCTACAGTATTAATGCAGTTATTTGACAGATAAAAGACAGTGCGTCTACAGTGTGTGTTCTCGTAGTGATGTGTGTGTGTATGTGTGTGTGTCAGATCATCATCTTGTGGAACAGTGAGAAGTCGCCCCCACAGAGGAGTAAATGGCCACCGATGCCAGTGCCGCTCACCGTCACAGATGGCAGGAGGAAAGTGAGTGTGTGCTTGAGTAAGAGTGTGTGTAAGAGTGTGTAAGTGTCTGAGTGTTTGCGTGTGTGTGTGTGTGTGTGAGTAAATAAGTGTGTAAGAGTGTGAGTGTGTATGTGTCTGATCTCAATGTCTTGTGTGTATGTCTGTGATCTCATTGTGTGTGTGTGTGTGTGTGTGTGTGTGCGTGCGTGTGTGTGTGTGTGTGTGTGTGTGTGTGTGTGTATTACTGTGCGAAATCGCATTGTGTTTGTGTCTGTGTGTGATCTTGCATGCGTGTGTGTAGTACTTTGTGAAATCTTGCTGTGTGTGTATCTGTGTGTATGAGCTCGCTGTGATCTCACTGTGTATGAGTGTGTGTGATCTTGCTGTGTTTGTGTGTAATGTGTGTTTGCGATCTCATTATGAGTGTGTGTGTCGTGACTCTCTCTCTCTCTCTCTCCTCCAGACGAGCAGTCGTTTTCTGCCACACGCCGCCATCGAGACGGAGGCCGTTCTGAGTCTGGATGAAGACACGGTGCTGCTGACCAGCGAGGTGCACCAACAGCTTCATGTTTTACAGCAGTGGCCACAAATACATTTTATAGGTCAAAATGATCCATAGTTAGTCACTTTCTACTGTAAATATATCAACTTGGGTGGCACGGTGGCTCAGTGGTTAGCACTGTGGCCTCACAGCAAGAAGGTTGCTGGTTCGAGTCCCGGCTGGGTCAGTTGGTGTTTCTGTGTGGAGTTTGCATGTTCTCACCGTGTTGGTGTGGGTTTCCTCCGGGTGCTCCGGTTTCCCCCACAGTCCAAACACATGCACTATAGGGGAACTGATGAACTAAATTTGCCGTTGTGTATGTGTGTGTGTGTGTGATTGGGTGTGTATGGGTGTTTCCCAATACTAGGTTGCAGCTAGAAGAGCATCCACTGCGTAAACTATATGCTGGAATAGTTGGTGGTTCATTCCGCTGTGGAAAATGAATGAATGAATTAAGTGTATATACTTTTTTAATTATTAATTATCTCAGTATTTTATTTTTCTTTAACTCTCAGCTTCCAGATTTTCTAATAGCTACATCTTCAGCTAAATATTGTCCTAACGCCGTACATCAGCTTTATTATTCAGATCTCAGATTATTGAGTTTGTTGTGTCTAGGGCAGTGTTTCCCAACCCTGTTCCTGAAGGCACACCAACAGTACACATTTTCCACCTCTCCCTAATCAAACACACCTGAATCAACTCAGCAGAACATCAGAAGAGACTCCAACACCTGAAGTTAATGGGTCAGATAAGGGAGACATCCAAAATATGTACTGTTGGTGTGCCTCCAGGAACAGGAATGGGAAACACTGGTCTAGGGTCACATTCATTCCTTCATTTTCCTTCGGCTTAGTCCCTTATTTATCAGGGGTCACCACAGCGGAATGAACCACCAACTATTCCAGCATTTGTTTTGCTGGTTTGTGGTTGCTCTCGAGGGTTTTTTCCCTTCACTTCACCAATTGGTAAAGTTTTTGTCCTCGCCGCTGTCATCACTGGCTTACTCGGATCGGGACTTGTGGAGCTGTGCATTGATGGATTTGCTCTTCAGCAGTGAAATTTAAACCACACTGAACTAAACAACTTTAACTCTGAAATCCGGACTTTACTAGAACTATGTTAAGCTGCTTTGACACAATCTACATTGTAAAAAGCGCTATTTAAATAAACATGAATTGAATGTTTTACACAGCGGATGCCCTTCCAGCTGCAACCCATTACTGGGAAACACCCATGCACGCTCATTTAAATACACACTCATACACTACGGCCAATTTAGTTCATCAATTCCCCTATAGCGCATGTGTTTGCACTGTGTCAGATATATTCCTATGTAGGCATTAGAGTGTTCTGGGCTGATTCTATAGTATCCCTATACTGTGGTGTTTTGGATGGTAAATAAAAGAAAGGAAAAAAAACAAGGCTTTGAAATGGGACACAGCTCATGTTTCCTCTCTAATCCGTCACTTTCAGATCAATTTTGCTTTCCACGTGTGGCGGAGTTTCCCTGACAGGATTGTTGGCTATCCTCCCAGGAGCCATTTCTGGGACCCTGTAAAAAAGGCCTGGGGCTACACCTCTAAATGGACCAACGAGTACTCCATCGTCCTCACTGGAGCCGCCTTTTATCACAGGTACAGACTGTAGAAGATTTATGCAGACACTCGCGGTGTTTCCATCCAAACATGAGATAGATGGATGGATGGATGGATGGATGGATGGATGGATGGACAGGTAGGTGGGTGGGTGGATGGATGGATAGACGGATGGATGGATGGATGGATGGACGGATGGATGGATAGACGGATGATGGATGGATGGATGGATGGATGGATAGACAGACAGACAGACAGACAGACAGACAGACAGACAGATAGATAGATAGATAGATAGATAGATAGATAGATAGATAGATAGATAGATAGATAGATAGATAGATAGATAGATAGATAGATAGATAGATAGATAGATAGATAGATAGACAGACAGACGGACGGACGGACGGACGGGTGGATGGATGGATGATTTGGATAGATGGATAGATAGATGGATAGATAGATAGAAAGACGGACGGACGGGTAGGTAGGTGGGTGGGTGGATGGATGGATGGATAGACGGATGGATGGATGGACGGATGGATGGATAGACAGATGGATGGATGGATGGATGGACGGACAGATAGATAGATAGATAGATAGATAGATAGATAGATAGATAGATAGATAGATAGATAGATAGATAGATAGATAGATAGATAGATAGATAGATAGATAGATAGATAGATAGATAGATAGATAGATAGATAGATAGATAGATAATGTGCTGTTGTTTTCTCGCAGGTACTACCATCACCTGTTCTCGCACTACCTGCCCTCGTCTCTGCGTGCTCTGGTGGATCACTCCTCCAACTGTGAGGACATCCTGATGAACTTTCTAGTGTCTTCTGTGACGCATCTGCCGCCTGTTAAAGTGGCACAGAGGAAGCAGTACAAGGAGATGCCCAGCCTACAGGTGAGGAGAACACAACACTCTGTAATGCACTGGACAGATATAGTGTAGATCTGAGTGTACACTGATCAGGGCATCAGACATTTTAGGTGCTGTTCCAATCACACAATTCTTCTTTTGGCTTGAATGTGATGTATTCTTATCATCTTGTTTGTTGTGCACTTATAAGGGCACTAAGATGGCGCCGTGGGCGAACCCTGAGCACTTTACGCAGAGGCAGGAGTGTGTGAACACCTTCTCCAGCTGGTTCGGCTACATGCCCCTGGAGCACTCGCAGTTTCGGCTGGATCCGGTGCTCTTCAAGGACCACGTGTCCGTCCTGCGCAAACGCTACAAAGACCTGGAGCGAGTCTGAGTGGTCAATATACGGATGGATGAGAAACACTGCAGATCTGTCAATCACTCAGACCTGTCAATCATTCAGACCTGTCAATCATTCCAGCTGCTGATGAACTGGAGGACGGTGCTGTGGACTAACACACACGACATGAAGCGGTTATTACATGATGACCAATAAAATAACTACAAAATGCAATCCGAGTGTGTGTGTTTGGCTGAATTTCTGAAGACAGGCGTTTATTTGGCTGCTTTTTAGTAACTGTGAGTCAACAGATTGGTAGTTTTGAGAAATTGTTTCATAAGAAATGTTATTTTATTGATTATTTTTATACATTTTTCTTATACACAGCTAACATTCAGAAGCAGTCTCCAGACATCGCAGTGATTCAAATGATTTGTTCATAGTGAGTCTCCAGTTAACAACTCACTGATTCAGATGATCTGTTCAGAGTGAGTGTCCAGTAAACAACTCACTGATTCAGATGATCTGTTCTGTTCAGAGTGAGTCTCCAGTAAACAACTCACTGATTTAAATGATCTGTTCAGAGTGAGTCTCCAGTAAACAACTCACTGATTTAAATGAGCTGTTCTGTGCAGAGTGAGTCTCCAGTTAACAACTCACTGATTTAAATGAGCTGTTCTGTTCAGAGTGAGTCTCCAGTAAACAACTCACTGATTTAAATGAGCTGTTCTGTGCAGAGTGAGTCTCCAGTTAACAACTCACTGATTTAAATGAGCTGTTCTGTTCAGAGTGAGTCTCCAGTAAACAACTCACTGATTCAAATGAGCTGTTCTGTTCAGAGTGAGTCTCCAGTTAACAACTCACTGATTTAAATGAGCTGTTCTGTTCAGAGTGAGTCTCCAGTAAACAACTCACTGATTCAAATGAGCTGTTCTGTTCAGAGTGAGTCTCCAGTTAACAACTCACTGATTTAAATGAGCTGTTCTGTGCAGAGTGAGTCTCCAGTTAACAACTCACTGATTTAAATGAGCTGTTCTGTGCAGAGTGAGTCTCCAGTAAACAACTCACTGATTCAAATGAGCTGTTCTGTTCAGAGTGAGTCTCCAGTAAACAACTCACTGATTCAAATGAGCTGTTCTGTTCAGAGTGAGTCTCCAATCAACAATTCACTGATTCAAATGATCTGTTTAGAGTGAGTCTCCAGTAAACAACTCACTGATTCAGATGATCTGTTCTGTTCATAGTGAATCTCCGGTAAAAAAAAAAAACTCACTAATTTAAATGACTTTCTTAGAGTCAGACTGAATCTTTAGTTAACCACTCACTGATTCAAATGATTTGCTCAAATAAATCTTTAGTAAACAACTCACTGATTCAAATGATTAATTCAAAGTGAGTCTCGAGTAAACAACTCACTGATTCAAATGATTTGCTCAGACAGAATCTTTAGTAATAAACTCAGATTCAGATGATCTGTTCTGTTCATAGTGAGTCTCCAGTAGACAACTAATTGATTCAGATGATCTGTTCAGAGTGAGTCTCCAGTAAACAACTCACTGATTGCAGTTATGTGCACAGGCCGAGTCTCTAGTAAACAACTCACTGATTCAAATGATGTGCTCAGAATGAATCTTCAGTAAACAACTCAATGATTCAAATGATCTGTTCGGAGTGAGTCTCTAGTAAGCAACTCAATAGGTGCGTTCGACTTGAACTATGGCTGCAGCCGGTGATCAACAAGATTAGCCGAGCGCAGGCGGGGGCGAAGTTGAAAACGGAGACGGTCAAGCCGGACAATTCAGGGCTCAAAGTTGCAGCAGTCATGATGACCGATCACATGGCGTCATCATCATTAATTTATCTATAACAACAAGATTTACAGTACAAATAAAACAAAATACAGTCTCTACAAAGTATAGTTCATTTTTAAAGAATAAGAGAATAATGAATTAAATATATAACAAACGCATGAGAGAAATAAGGGGAAACGAGAGGGTAATATACACATAAAAATGAATAGCCCTATTAAATACGAAGCAACAAGCACAACTTCTAGGAGATTAAACATCACTCTAGGCTAATACTTCTTGTTTAAATATGCTAAAACAGGGTTTACATTTATTTACATTTATAGATATAAAACTTTCCAATATATATTAGTGTAAAACCCAAAACAAAGTGTTGATAAAGTGTGCTCCACTTTCAGTAGACGTTTCCCAGAAAGAGCAGGTATAAACAGCTAGACAGGAAATTATATATATATATATATATTTTAGAATCCTAAAACTCATTTTATAATTATTTAATAAAATTGTTCTTTAATTAATTTGTTAAGAAAGCTTTAGGGTGTCAGGATCAATGATGATAATTAATTTATTATAAGTCTGTAAGACTTATTAGAGTTAATATGCAGGTTATTCATTAAAATAGATCATTTAAATCGTTCATGGAGCTGAACACAGTATATGGTCTGTATACAAACGGTCGAAAATAAACCTGTGCTAACAATCTTCATAACCAGATTATTTAGCAAATGATGATTACTGCAGTACAATATCTGTAGTCTAATAATAAGCATGATGTGTACAAGATGGTATAACAAGTGAATTGTTTGTTTTGAAATTTGTGAGATGGAATTTGTCCAATAATAAACCTGAAACACACGTGGTTGTTGTCATGCGGTGAACTCATCCAGTCATGTAATATCAGTGTCATCATCGCAGCTCCTGCAGTCGCTCTTCAGAGTCACTCTCCTGCAGTCGTCTGATCTCGGAGCGCTGTCACGGTACTTTGTTGCCACATGTGACAGTCACGTGGCGTCAGCGCAGCATCAATCCGGACAAATTTTCTAATCAGCATGCACCGCTTTAAGAAAGATATTGATCGATCTGCACAGCGCTGCATGAAGTCAAACGCACCTAATGATTCAAATGATTTGCTCAGACTGAAGCTGTAGTAAACAACTCACTGATTCAAATGATTCATTCAGAGCAAATAACTCACTGATTCAAATGATTAATTCAGAGCAAATAACTCACTGATTCAAATGATGCATTCAGAGTGAGTCTCCAGTCAACAACTCACTGATTCAAATGATTAGCTCAGACTGAAGCTGTAGTAAACAACTCACTGAATCAAATGATTCATTCAGAGTGAGTCTCCAGTCAACAACTCACTGATTCAAATGATTAATTCAGAGTAAATAACTCACTGATTCAAATGATTCATTCAGAGTGAGTCTCCAGTCAACAAGTCACTGATTCAAATGATTTGCTCAGACTGAACCTGTAGTAAACAACTCACTGATTCAAATGATTCATTCAGAGTAAGCAACTCACTGATTCAAATGATTCATTCAGAGTAAACAACTCACTGATTCAAATGATTCATTCAGAGTGAGTCTCCAGTCAACAACTCACTGATTCAAATGATTAATTCGAGTAAATAACTTACTGATTCAAATGATTCATTTAGAGTGAGTCTCCAGTCAACAACTCACTGATTCAAATGATTAGCTCAGACTGAAGCTGTAGTAAACAACTCACTGATTCAAATGATTAATTCAGAGTAAATAAGTCACTGATTCAAATGATTCATTCAGAGTAAACAACTCACTGATTCAAATTATTCATTCAGAGTAAACAACTCACTGATTCAAATGATTCATTCAGAGTAAACAACTCACTGATTCAAATGGATCATTCAGAGTGAGTCTCCAGTAAACAATTCACTGATTCAAATGATTCATTCAGAGTAAAGTCTCCAGTAAACAACTCACTGATTCAAATCGGAAATGAGTCTCCATAATATTACGAATACATTTACTGTAACGTTATCAGTCTAATGCGTCATTGGGTAGTAAACATACGTCCAACAGTAGTTAAATATTCCCCAGTCTATAAAACAACACCACAATATAAAGTAATACTTAATAAACCCTGTCTTAACCCATTTTAGGGTGAAATACAGCATTTATGAGACTGAAAGTGATTATATTTTGCATACGCTGAAAGAAAACACAACACTTGTTTTTATTTTGTACAAAAAACTTTAGTTTACAATAAAAAAACGAGCACTTTACAATACAAGAGATTCTTTTAGACAATCTTTCCTGCAGGAAACGGATTTGAGGAGTGTAAAACCCTCGATTTTACCATAGTACAAAAGTGTGAAACATTTCAGTGCACAAAAGACCAAAGTGTAAACATTATAATTTACAATCCTCATTCACAGGTCAGCTTACACCCTCAGCACGGCTTTCAGATTACATCATTCCACTGATCATAACTCAGTGCCTGATGAAGCAGATGCTAATCAGAGAGCCGGGATTTACCATAGTAAATGAGGCAGCACCACACTAAGAGCTGCCGAGACGCAGCTCATTCGTCAAGATATATTAAATATTGTGTGTGATTTGGATGAAGATGGTCTGATGTTTGCCAGAATCTGTTATTTCCGCAGGGTCAGCATGGCATTAACATCCCACAGCAGGTTCCTCATCTGGTCCATCAGCATCTTCATCTCCTGGTTCTTCTGCCGCACTTTCTGTTAATAATAAATATATAATATAAATTTAAATATTTATGTGACGAAATAGTTTATTTTCTATGTATTTGTGTGTATCACATATACATAATAATGTCGAAACAGACTATTCTGGATTATTTTATAATTAATCTTTGCCCAGCTCTACTATTAATGCGTGCATCAGAAAGAACTGCTTAAATCTGCTTTTGTAAAGAAATTTGTACTTTTATTTACCAATGAATTCTTAAATTAATCAAAAGTGACCTAAAGAATATTTATAATGTATTATTATAAAGGTCGGCCTTTTGAATATTTTATTTAAAGAATCCTGAAACATTTTTAAGGAGATCATTCAGGACAATTACAACCCTAGCCATGCACAATACAAATCAAAAACTCAATCAGTGAGTTGTTTACATCAGACTTAATCTGAGTGAATCATTTGAATCAGTGAGTTGTTTACTTCAGACTCACTCTGAGTGAATCATTTGAATCAGTGAGTTGTTTACATCAGACTCAATCTGAGTGAATCATTTGAATCAGTGAGTTGTTTACTTCAGACTCACTCTGAGTGAATCATTTGAATCAGTGAGTTGTTTACTTCAGACTCACTCTGAGTGAATCATTTGAATCAGTGAGTTGTTTACTTTAGACTCACTCTGAGTGAATCATTTGAATCAGTGAGTTGTTTACTTCAGACTCACTCTGAGTGAATCATTTGAATCAGTGAGTTGTTTACTTCAGACTCACTCTGAGTGAATCATTTGAATCAGTGAGTTGTTTACTTTAGACTCACTCTGAGTGAATCATTTGAATCAGTGAATTGTTTACTGGACATTCACTCTGAGTGAATCATTTGAATCAGTGATTGGTTTACTGGAGACTCAAGCTGCGGTCACACTTGGCTTTTCCTCCCATAGACTTCCATTCATACGCACACAAATGCATCAGACCGGAAACGCAAGGTCATGCGTCAAGTTTCGCATGTCGCTGCGGTGCAAAATTCAAGCTTGGTGAACTCTGACCTGCGAAATCGCATCACTTGACTGCGTGAGACCAATCGAGGATCAAAACACGACCTCTCTGGACAGAAATTTAAAGCATGGAGCAATCGCTTGCTTTTTAAATGTCTAATGATCTTGGTTAATCCCGCCCATTTTCGCAGTGCAGACAGAATTTCGCACACACAAAGCCCAGTGTGGCCGTAGCTTTACTCTGAGTGAATCATTTGAATCAGTGAATTGTTTACTGGAGACTCACTCTAAGTGAATCATTTGAATCAGTGAGTTGTTTACTGGAGACTCACTCTGAGTGAATCATTTGAATCAGTGAGTTGTTTACTGGAGACTCACTCTGAGTGAATCAGTGAGTTGTTTACTGGAGACTCACTCTGAGTGAATCATTTGAATCAGTGAGTTGTTTACTGGAGACTCACTCTGAATGAATCATTTGAATCAGTGAGTTGTTTACTGGAGACTCACTCTGAGTGAATCATTTGAATCAGTGAGTTGTTTACTGGAGATTCACTCTGAGTGAATCATTTGAATGAGTTGTTTGCTGGAGATTCACTTTGAGTGAATTATTTGAATCAGCGAGTTGTTTACTTGAGACTCACTCTGAGTGAATCATTTGAATGAGTGAGTTGTTTACTGGAGACTCACTCTGAGTGAATATTTGAATCAGTGAGTTGTTTACTGGAGACTCACTCTGAGTGAATCAGTGAGTTGTTTACTGGAGACTCACTCTGAGTGAATCATTTGAATCAGTGAGTTGTTTACTGGAGACTCACTCTGAATGAATCATTTGAATCAGTGAGTTGTTTACTGGAGACTCACTCTGAGTGAATCATTTGAATCAGTGAGTTGTTTACTGGAGACTCACTCTGAATGAATCATTTGAATCAGTGAGTTGTTTACTGGAGACTCACTCTGAGTGAATCATTTGAATCAGTGAGTTGTTTACTGGAGATTCACTCTGAGTGAATCATTTGAATGAGTTGTTTGCTGGAGATTCACTTTGAGTGAATTATTTGAATCAGTGAGTTGTTTACTGGAGACTCACTCTGAGTGAATATTTGAATCAGTGAGTTGTTTACTGGGGACTCACTCTGAGTGAATATTTGAATAAGTGAGTTGTTTACTGGGGACGCAGTGCATCTGACTTTATTATCTGAAAGCTGATAAGTTTTCCATTGATCTATAATAATGATAGGACCATATTTGGCAAAGATACAGTTATTTGAAAATCTCCAATCTGAGGGCTTAAAAAAGACAAATATTAAAAAAAACATCTCTCAAAATATTGAGAAAATCCTCTTTAGTATGTCCAAAATTCATTTTTAGCAATGCAAATTACCAATCAAAGACTGAGTTGATATATTTACAATTAAAATTCACTAAATACCTTCAAGGAATATCTTTACTTAATATTGTAATGAATTGCTTAAGTCCCCCTGCGCGCCTTGTGTTTTTGCTGTTGCGCTCTGTGCATCTGGAAAAATCATCAGTCTCGTCTTTCTCATTGTCCAATCAAATGAAAGTAGAGGCGGGGTTTCTGTTGAGGCGACAGCAGTTGTGTTGTCAAGATGACTATGGAAACTTTTAAAGATGGAGGAGAGACTAGCGGATTCTGTTTGAAGTTATCCGGAGTTTCAACAATCTTGAACATCACAGTTTATGAATGTCATATTACACTTAGATCGACAGCAGTGCTCATGCACAATGCGCAGCTGATTCAGTCGTTGCCTAGCGACATAAAAAGTGCAGTGCACTACTTTTTTATTGTCAACACCACCAAAAAAAGGCCGTGCGGTGCGCCTCGCATTCTCAGAACGGAAAAGCTTGTGTGGTGTGATCAGCCCTGAGGCTGGTTTTGTGATCCAGGGTCAGATATTCTGTTGTACTAATATACTCTTAAAAGAAAGTAATGAAAGTAAAAGCACCTCCAGAACCTCCTGTCTCTCCTGCAGAACTGCAGGACTGCACAGCTCCACTCTCACAGCAGACGCCTCCTCGCCAACATACGGCACCAGCTGCAGGAGTTACAGCACACACATTACTGACCAAAAACATCAAATATTGATTTACTGTGTTCATGTTCAGAGGGATTAAATATTTCAACCAGATTACATTACAGAAACGCTTTACAATAAAGTCTCGTTATTAAACATCAACAGTTATGTGAGATTTATTACAGTTTTGAGCATATACCTCGGCTGGAGTCTCCTGGAGGTCAGAGGTCATCTCCACACAGCGCTCGTACAGCAGACGCAGCTTCCGGAAGAGTAAAGTCAGCTGACGCAGATGCTCCTGCAGCTTCCCGAAGCGGTCCTGATACGCCGCCTGACTCTGGGTCACACCATTGGGCAGCTACAACACACACGGTTTCTTAAGTGTTGTCAAAGAGATATATGTGTGTGTGTATATATATATATATATATATATATATATATATATATATATATATATATATATATATATATATATATATATATATACACACAAATATATACACACACACATATACATACATGCATGCATGCATGCATGCATATATATCTATATATATATATATATGTGCGCTTATATAAATACACACCCACAGTTTTTGAATTTTTTTTCTTTTCCCAAATGATGTTTAACAGAGCAAGGAAATTTTCACAGTATGTCTGATAATATTTTTTCTTCTGGAGAAAGTCTTATTTGTTTTATTTTGGCTAGAATAAAAGCAGTTTTTAATTGTTTTAAAGCCATTTTAAGGTCAATATAATTAGCCCCCTTCAGCAATATTAGTTTTGGATTGTCTACAGCAGTGGTTCTCAAACATCAAGAACTCGCGACCCCCCAGTACCAAAGCATTTACAATCAATAAAAATACCTTCTTTTTAAGCTGTTCACAGTATTTTAACTATATTTACTATACATTAAAATAATTTTGGCTTACCTTTAAATGCGTACTGTTGACATTAGAGCAAGTGAATCCATACTTTATGAATTTGTCCTGATATTTCTGACGTTTTCTACGTTGGTCTGACGCGGTCTTGTTCCGATGACTCGAGTGAACAGTCCACAGTTTCCTCAACATTTTTAGATTCGCAAATTACAAATTTCTCCATCTCTGCAGTTTCGGTTTTCACATCCAGATGCGTGCTGTAGTGATAGCTAGCGAGTTATTCGCTGCACAGTTATGATGTCCCATTCACTTTTTTTAAACACTAATCAGTAATATCTTTAAAAAGATCAGAAAATATTAGTTTGCAGCTTTCACTTGCAATACTGAAAATTATATTTTATAATCACTGTAAATTGCTCTATTTTAATCACTCTCGCGACCCCTTGAAATTATTCTGTGACCCCCTCAGGGGTTGCGACCCCCAGTTTGAGAACCACTGGTCTACAGAACAAACCACTGTTATACAATGACTTGCCTAATTACCATAACTTTACCCTAATTACCCTAGTTAAGCCTTTAAATGTCACTTTAAGCTGTATAGAAGTGTCTTGAAGAATATCTAGTCTAATATTATTTACTGTCATCATGGCAAAGAGAAAATAAATCAGTTATTAGAAATTAATTATTCATTTGGGCTTCACATGTGCAGATTTAGCAAAGATTAATTGCATTCGTCTTTCGGATGAGATGTTAAACCGAGGTCCTGACTCTCTGTGGTCATCCCATGGCTCTTCTCGTAAAGAGTAGGGGTGTAACCCCAGTATCCTGGCCAAAGTCCCTCAATTGGCCCTTACGCTCATGACCTCCTAATGATCCTCATCCACCTAACTGGCTCTATCCCTGTCTCTCCACTCCAACAATAGCTGGTGTGTGCTGAGCGCACTGGCGCTATTGTCCTGTGGCTGCCATCAATCATCCAAGTGGATGCTGCACACTGGTGGTGGTGTGGAGAGACACCCCCCCTCCCCCCATGACTGTGAAGCGCTTTGGGTGTATAACCATACACAATAAATGCGCTATATAAATACACATTACATGACATTTAAATGAAAACTATTCAGCTTTATTGTACATCTGATTTCATTTTTACTGACCACTGTTAGACTGCTTCATTTGTATATCTGCTTTACTGTATTTATCTCTGCTTGTAATTTGTTTATTTTATTTTATGCAGATGCACTCCCCTAGGCCTGTCATGATATCTATTTTCTGTTGTCCAAAATATTGCAATAAACAAAAATATTCTCATTTTAAAGGGCACATAGTTTACCTCTTGTTTATGATGTAATATTAATATTCTGGCTCTTCTGAGTGTGCCAGTTTAGGTTCAGTTTAAAACACAATTCAGATTGTTTTATTATAATGTGTTAAAAAGTGTCATGTTGGGGGCGTGTCCACAGTTCGCTGATTTAGGGGTGTGTTGCTTCACATGTAAATTAGTTTCGGCTTCCCGCCAACGTAACAAGGGGGCGGGGCCATGAGCTCACCCGCTCTGCGTTTGCAACAGAGTCTGACAGGCAGACGGAGAAGGAGAAGGAGAGAGAGGATCAGCATTTAGTCGTACATGTACGACTCTGACACAGACCAAGCAGAGAGTACAAAATCATTTGTGTCTTTGTACAGTTTTACAGCCAACTGTGTGCTAGTTTCAAGTGCCGAGCTTGTACACAGTGACTAATAACCACGCACACTGAATTAACTTTGACTGAGGCACCGGATGCGCCGCTCGAAGCCGCGACACGGCACACCAGACACTCTCTGTGGTGCAGCAGAAACATGAAGTGTCCCGAATCGTCACACCACGCATTTTTGAATATTAAACATAGGTTTCTGCAGCGGCCCGCGGCGCCCAGCCGTCGACTTGAGTGTACCCTGATAGAAACCGATGTTTAGATCTCTAAAACGCATGCTAGTTAAGATCACAGGGAGCTTCTGGGATCGCGAGAAATGCAAACGGCTGAAGTATAAGGTAGACTCAATGAGAAGTACACATGTTTGCAAACCTACCTAAAGATACAACCAATAATTCTGATTAGAGCGATAATGTGGAGAATATTGATCTTGTGTTGAGCCCAATGAGCCTTGCATCTAAAAATAGAGCTAGGGTGTTCCTTTAGTGATATCGCTTCGACTCACGCTGAAAATGGCGGACGTGAATCAACAAACTGAGGATATGATGATGTGCCTGTCAATCAATATTGGTGGGCGGGGGGACCGCTCTCCTACGTAAAGTTGCGGTCCATCTGAAAACCGCTCCAATTGGTCCACCAATGTTGTTAAATTGAAAAAAAAAAAGCACTGGGTGTGCTTATATCACCCCAATATGACAGTCTATACACCATACATGCACATATGTCTGTCCAAACAGCTTGAAAAGTAGATTTTTTTACCATAGGTGCCCTTTAAGACCATTTTCATTATATAATGCCAGAATGACAAAATAATAGCATAATGCAAGTACACTCTTCCAAAAGAACACATCATATTCCTAAGAATATTTCATTTAATTATAGTCAATTTAACAGTTTAATAATGAGCCATTGGAATCAGAACATAATATCTCATATCCTAAATAAAATAAATAAATGTTAACAGAAAAATTGCTAGGTAAATGTAACAGAGGCTCTGATATACCCTACCAGATCTATTATCAGCTGTCAGACACCCTCATGAAAACATACTATAGTCATTGATGGTAAATACTACAGTGTTTTTAACCATACACACACTGACACCTCCAGTAGAGATGGAGATGTTGCACAAATGATGCTAGAATTGGTATGTATGGGCGATGTATACTGCATCACCAAAAATGATTGAGGTCACGTCCATGTGTTGTACGATGAGTCCAGATATTGATTATTGTGACAGGCCTACACTTCTCTACAAAATGAATCCTAAGTTATCTTGTAAAATATTGCAATGTAAATCGCAGTAAATCTAAATATCTCAATGTAAGTGCTTTTCAAATATCATGCAGCCCTACTGTGAAGGCACAGTTAGACTCTGCTGACTGACCTGCGTGGCCCGTGTGATCTGGAAGATCTCCATGGTGCGGGTGACGATGTCCTGCACGGTCTCCTGTCCGATACGGCACAGGTAAACAGGTGAGATCTCCCGCAGAGCGCCCTGAGGAGCCGCACCAGGCGGAGGAACACCCGGCGGCAGCACAGACTGAGCCTGAGATGGAGGAACGGAGGACAGAGCTGGAGCCAGGGCCTTCTGAGGAAGAGGAGCCGACATCTGAAACACAGCAACACAGTTTATTATATATCGTTTCAGCATCGAGATCGCAATGTGCGAATCTGCAGAAAATAATGTCCAGTATAGAATATGTGGTCATGCTGCAGTGGAAACAGAATGAATATTGTGTCTGACTCCATCATGAGCTTGGAGGACTGCATCCATACATCTCTGACATGACTCAAATCACTGATTAATAAAGTCATCTGGAATGGCAAAGAAAGCCTTCTTGCAGGACTCCCAGAGTTCATCAAGATTCTTCAATGCCTCCTCCAGCTTACCCCAGACCTGCTCAATAATGTTGATGTCTGGTGACTGGGCTGGCCAATCCTGGAACTTTGATGAGGAGGCTGAAGTATGAGAAGGAGCGCTATCCTGCTGGAGAATTTCCCCCTCACTTTTAGACAGACCATTTAGAAACAGGTGATTAATAATTATATAAACATTATCTAATACAGCCGTCCCCCGCACTTTTAAAATGTCCGCTACGTCCCTGACTGAACCGATATCGATTTGTCCACGTCTGCATCACGGTGCATTGAAGAAACAATTAATTTTGACACCCCGAATTCGAATATTCAAAGCACCATGGTAAACACTATAGGGAGGGTGTCACAAGCATAGGTCACAAGTTGTCACTAAATGAATGTGCGAATATATAACCAACTTTACCTCAATGCAAGTCAATGGCTACCGGGTTTCAACATTTTTCTAAATATCTACTTTTGTGTTTAACAGACGAAAGAACTCACACTTAACGTTTGACACAAGTAAACGTTGGCAGAATTTCCATTTGAGGGTGAATTTACGTTCTCGCTTAATGAATGAACAAAACTGAAGCGTGTTTATGAAAGAACAACAACAACGAACGGATGAAGAATGAATATAAACGTTAAAAACTCACTGCGCTTCTCTGTGCTGCTCCTTAAGTAGTTTATTTCTGGCGGATAAGATTAATAATATCCTTTTAGACTAAAGATTTCTCAGCTTGCTCACATTCAGTTTCAAACAGAAGAGCGTCAGCCATCACTCGTGTTATCATTTCCGGTTTCATGTAGCACATAAAGGTACCTCCACCGATTTTTTGTTTCATGTTTTTAAGTACTATTTTTAGAGAACATATAGTAATGCACACCAACGTCGCATTATCAGTACATCTTCATACTACAATAAAAGAACAGGTGCAAAAAAGGAACAAATTAAATACATAAATAAAAACATTACATAAAAATAAATGTTTTGGTACCATACATATCTGATTTCTAACATACTATGAATATATCATAACATGAACATTTCTAGTAAACGTGTTGAAGTGTTTTGCTTTACCATTCATCACTTTGTATGTATAGAAAGCGATAGAGAATTATATCAGAATAATAAAGTAGTGGTAATTAAATCAATGTAAAAGTATACACAATTTTGCATTATTATTTGGTATTATTGTATATATTTTCCTCCAGACTATCACTACAGTTGTCATTAATAAACAATTCTCAACAATATTTTACCAAGTCCACCTTATGCTTCTTTCGTTTACGAAAGACTTTTATTTTGAAATCGAGTCATCTCAATATGACTCGCGAGATTTCTCTTCCGCGTATCTTCAGCGTGTGCGTACGACAATCGTGCCTGCTTCAGGTTTGTTGTCTATTTATGGTGTATATTTATTTTTTAAATGTGATCTACGCCCTTTATAGACGATTTAGGCCATTTATATGTGTGTTAAAATACAACTTAGCATGTTGTTCTTAACTTAATTTCCGATGTCTCAATAATACAGTAATAAAATGTGAAATAACAGTTATTTGCCATAAATGATCTGCGATTTAACCGTAGATAATCTTGATATCGAGTTAATGTCTTTCAGATTTTGTTTGTTATGTAATAATGTGCTCTTTGGGATGATCATTATTGTGAATAGAGCTGTACAGATCAACTTTCCTCCCGTCAGTATTAAAGGGTCAGTTCACCCAAAACTGAAATCCTGTCATCACTTACTCACCCTTTACTTGTTCCAAACCTTTAGGAGTTGTTTTCTAAGAAGATATTTGGAGGAAAGGTGGACACCAGTAACCATTGACTTCAATAGTAATTGTTTTTCCCTACTACAGTCAATGGTTACAGGCTTTCAGCATTCTTCAAAATATCTACTTTAGCGTTCGACAGAAGAAAACCACTCATAATGGTTTATAACCGCTTGAGGGTGAGTAAAGCGGGAGTAAATTAGAATTTTTGGGTGAACTATCCTTATAAAGCAACAGTATAAGTGTTTATAGAGGTGAAGTTGGTTTTATATTCATTAATTTTTGAACACTGATAACGAGTGATACGGTGAATATATATATTTACCACGCTACTTTTGAATATTCTGATTGAAATTGCATGTAAATATGACTTCAAAATAACATTAGCACTATTTCATTGACCACGAACAACGTTGTACTATGTTGTTGTAGGCTGCTAATATGATTTCTGTATTTAGAATTTGCAAAGAATACTTTTCTGAAATTATATTATTAAGGAGAACGTCCGAATGTGTGAATATAAAACCAACTTTACCTCAATTAAGTGTTTTATACGGTGGCCGAGAGAGATGAGCGCTCTGCAATTTAAGCAAGCATATGCAATTACAAAGAACACCAGCAAATTAAGAAACGATCTTCATCAATCTGACACAAACACAACACAAACAACTGAAGAAGCGTGCAGCAAACTGGTCAGAACACTTGCAAATATGCACGTAACACAACAGAAATGTTTCTAGGGGACCCAAAACATGACGGACCTTGTTGAGATATGGATGTGTTATGTCGTGTAATCAAGATATTAAAATAAACGAAAAACAACTCGCATTTCAAAGACCACCACTCACTTCACTGACCAGCAGTCACGGTATAATAACACATCGGCTGCATCCGAAACCGCATGCTTCCATACTATACAGTACGCTAAAATCAGTATGCAAGCCGAGTAGTATGTCTGAATTCATAAGCTACGTCACAAATCGCATACTTATGCACTATTCTACGCCATTTTGAAGTATAAATAGTGTAAGTAGTGCGTTCACACTGATTAAAATAATATTTAAGTGAATATGTCCATTTAATAAATCAGTTTTGTTCAAACGCCCCAAAATATATGACCTATATTCACTTTGAAATTGATAAAAATATAAATTTTCAAAATGGGGTGAGCTCAATTATGCTGAACTCACAAAATTAATCTGCATCTGTTCTGCGCACGAATAGTTAAAAATGTCAGCAGATTGACACTGGCCCTGATCATCAGTCCTCATGCTCATATGTTCAGTCCAGCAGTTAATCGCAGTATATCTGATGTGTGTTTTAAATAGGATTGAACGTGAAGATGGAAGAGATGGGCTGTCCTGGCTCCAGCACTGAAGGGCCCAGCTCTGGCTCTTCTGATGGCCCCGGAGGCTTGAGCCCGTCTCAGAGAGAGCTGCTGGAGCGATGCCTTCATGCCCTCAAACATGCCAAGAACGACAGCCACACACTGGCAGCGCTGCTCCTGGTACAAACACACCTACACTTACATTAATCATTCAGC
The DNA here is from genome assembly GCF_903798145.1 of Danio aesculapii. Taxonomy (NCBI): domain Eukaryota; kingdom Metazoa; phylum Chordata; class Actinopteri; order Cypriniformes; family Danionidae; genus Danio; species Danio aesculapii. The sequence goes on from NC_079453.1 coordinate 50,321,091, forward strand.
AGAGTCATTTGTCCAAAGCAACTTAGCTGAGGAGGCATTCAGTGATTCAACAAAAAGAGGCAATACACACAAGAGCTGCTAATTATACGAGTGAACTGTTAGTGCTCAGAGAATTAAGTGCTAAAGTTAGGAGGGGGGAGTTTTGTTTTTGTTTTTTGAGGGAGAGAAGAGTGTTTCTGCAGGTGGTTTGTCAAGCCCACTCACCTGTGTGAGGCACACTTTAGAAATGCACAATGTTTTTAAAGAGACATGTAGTGACTTTAGGAAAGTGTCTTGTGCAATAACTGGTGCATGTGTGGGTTAAAGCAGTGTTTCCCAACCCTGTTCCTGGAGGCACACCAATAGTACATATTTTGGATGTCTCCCTCATCTGACCCATTAACTTCAGGTGTTGGGGTCTCTTCTAATGTTCTGAGTTGATTCAGGTGTGTTTGATTAGGAAGAGGTTGAAAATGTGTACTGTTGGTGTGACTTCAGGAACAGGGTTGGGAAACGCTGGGTTAAAGTGTCAGAGAGATGAAAGGGTGTGTTTTCTACTGGTGGTTTGTCAAACCCACTCACCTGTGTGAGGCACGCTCAGAATTAATAATGTTTTGGGATTGAGGAGGGAAGAGGGGGTCCTGCAATTGCAAGATGTCCAAACTACACGCGAAGCAGGCCGTGACACAATCTTTTTCATGTTTTTTTTTCCTAACCAATCATAACAGCGACCAGTGAAATTTCTGTTTGTTAAACTACTATGCATAAACGACTATGCTCTAAATCACCTCAGGTACTGACTATGTGCTTTATTCAGCGTTATATGCTCCCAGTGTGAGTTTAAAGTGTGTCTGTGACACACTTCCTAGAGAAATGGAATATTTAAATGAGAAAACAGTGGGCGTGGCTTGTTTTTTCTACTGTGAGCTGATTGGATATAATAAAGTAGGTGCAAAAATGGGGATGGGGTTTGTGGAGGGTTAATACAAACCCTAACAGACTCCTCCTCCTCCTCACCATTTCTATTTGCCATCATAACTGACAGCTGGAGGGGCGTGGTTAAGTATGTTAATTTGGTTAAGCATTATTTGGTTCAGTATTTTTTTCAATAGTTTTCTTTTTTGTGACATGTTTATTTAAAGTTGTCAAAATGATTGCACAATGTGGTTTCAGAGATATGATCAGAGGCAAGCTTTGCAACGAATGAACAATGGGTTATAGTCCAAATGTACTACAAAATCAAATCATAAACAATAATAGCAAATAGGTTAACTAAGTATTTACCAATTAAATATATACAATAATTTTAAGGGCAAAATAATAAACAAATTATAGTAATCCTTAGAAATAAATAAATTAATAGATGGAGGTAAAACACATTTCTAATCATAATAGTTTTAATAACTCATCTCTAATAACTGATTTATTTCCTCTTTGTCATGATGACAGTAAATAATATTAGACTAGATATTCTTCAAGACACTTCTATACAGCTTAAAGTGACATTAAAAGGCTTAACTAGGTTAAATAGGGTAAAGTTAGGGTAATTAGGCAAGTCAGTGTGTAACTGGTTTGTTCTGGAGACAATCCAAAACTAATATTGCTTAAAGGGGCTAATAATATTGACCTTAAAATGGGTTAAAAAAAATAATAACTGCTTTGTCCAGAAGAAAAAATATTAGAGGAAATACTGAAACATCCAAACATAAATACATCTCATTTAATGCAATAGTTACAGTTGAAGTCAGCATTATTAATCCCCCCATACCTCCCGTATTTCAGACTCATCTCCCGTTTTGTTCTGCCTCCCGGAAAACTCCTGGAATTTTACATAGGTGTAATGTCTGCTCGCAGCGGCTGCCTGAAACCTGGTGCATAGTACAGACCAGGGACTTAGTCCGCGCATCCCCAATCCCCAACCCCCCGCCCCTTCGTTATTTCCAGCATGCCACTCGTCTCTGAACAGCTTCCAGATTTTAAGAGGCTGATGTTGGCAGGTATGCAACCCCCTGAATTATTAGCCCCCCTGTTTATATTTTACCCCCAATTTCTGTTTAAAGGAGAGCAGATTTTCCCAACACATTTCTAATCATAATAGTTTTATTAACTCATCTCTAATAACTGATTTATTATCTCTTTGTCATGATGACAGCACATAATACTATACAGCTTAAAGTCACATTTAAAGACTTAACTAGGTTAATTAGGTTAACTAGGCAGGTTAGGGGAATTAGGCAAGTTATTATATAACGATGGTTTGTTCTGTAGATTAAAGAAAAAATATATAGCTTAAAGGGGCTAATAATAGGGTAAATGCTGAGCTAGTGTTGTTCCCATACTGATAAACTTCCGGTGACCTGTTATTGTGATTTTTATTTTCTTTCTTTCTTTATTTTTTCCATTTTATAAGTTTCCTTTTACAGCATAGATGTTGTAATGTAATAAAAATACAATCCATTAAATAGACTTTGTTGTTCATTTAGTTGCTCAAGCGTAAAACGAGACAAAAAGCCGTTTACTCGCATGCGACCGTCAGAATCGGCAGGCCAGTGCAGAAGCTCCATTGAATTTACTTGGGTAAAATAAATGCTCATATTATAAAGACATGACGGGGGAAATGTAATTTAATGCAGTGCTTCTTATACAATCTGAGTCCCACTTTATATCAGATATCACTCAGCCAGTGGAGATCGCTGATTTTTAAAGAAAACTGACCTTAAATGCGCTGATTTTGCAATGGCATATAGTTCAACAGAAACACTTAACCCAGGTTACTGGCAAATTAAAAGTCATATTAGCATGCTTTGGCATATACCCTATTTTGACCTTTTAAAATGGCTTTTAAAAAATTAAAAACTGCTTTTATACTAGCCGAAATAAAACAAATAAGACTCTCTAGAAGAAAAAATATTATCAGACATACTGTGAAAATTTCCTTGCTCTGTTAAACATCATTTTGGAAATATTAAAAAATGAAGAAAAATTCAGGGTGGTGTAATAATTCTTCAACTGTGTATATATAGATCATTCCCTCAACTACTATGTAAACTAATATTGCAAATCTGTTTTTGCATTTAGATCACGAGGTTGTGTCCCGCTGCACAGCTGGATCCCGAGACTCTGCATCGTATTTTTGAGGCGGTGGGTTTAGATTTACCTGCTCGTCTTCTTCTGACGGCGTGTCGGGGTGTGGAGAGCTCTGGTTTGCCTGCGCAGGAGCTGATCTCTCTGGCCGCCGCTCTTCTAGCCACTCTCAGCACAGACTCGAACCTGCTGCCTCATCCTCACCTCCTTGGCACGATCCCACTGTTACTCAATATCCTGGAGAACGGACAGAAACACACTGAAGATGAAGCCGAGAGTGGATCTGTAGACGCTCAGACCACTTCCAGCACAGATGAGGCTCTGCTCTGTGATTGTTACCAGGTATTTTGGTTTATTTACGTTGTTAAAGTGAAGCTGTTGAGGCTCTTGATGATGATGTTGAATGCATATGTTTTTATTTTTTTATTATTAACTACTTAATCTTAGTGATTAGTTTTTTATGATAGCAAAGCACGGCTGTTCACTTTCAGAATTTATTTATTTATATATATATATATATATATATGTATATGTATGTGTGTATACATTTAGTTATTGTTCATTAAGAAAGAAATTAACCTCAGCTAATTGTCACCAGGTTATAAATGCAGTATGTGCTTCAGAAAAAGGCCCCGAGCAGCTCCTGTCCCGCGGGGCCGTTCCAGCCTTATGCAGAGCCGTAATCAAAAAGCAAACCCTGAGCCGAGAAAAAGGCCTTCCTCTGCTGGGACGCCTGCTGTCTTCTGGAGTCAGGACTCAGGTCTGCAAATGCACTTTTATTCATGCTATAAGAAAGAAAATATAACTTTACTGACTGTATTGTACATACTGTAAATCATTTGTGTATTATTTCTGAAATTAATATTATAAACTGAATAAATATATACGTTTTAGTGCTGGACAATCGCGATTTAATTTCATCCAAAATAAAAGTTTGTTTTGACCTAATTGAAGTGTGTGTGTGTATTATGCATATACACTCACCGGCCACTTTATTAGGTACACCTTACTAGTAACGGGTTGGACGCCTTTTGCTTTCAGAACTGCCTTAATCCTTCATGGCAGAGATTCAACAAGGTACTTTAAATATCCCTCAGAGATTTTGCTCCATATTTACATGATAGCATCACACAGTTGCTGCAGATTTGTCGGCTGCACATCCATGATGCCAATTTCCCGTTCCACCACATCCCAAAGGTGCTCTATTGGATTGAGCTCTGGTGACTGTGGAGGCCATTTGAGTACAGTAAACTTATTATCATGTTCAAGAAACCAGTCTGAGATGATTGGTGCTTTATGACATGGTGCGTTATCCTGCTGGAAGTAGCCATCAGAAGATGGAGACACTGTGCTCATAAAGGGATGGACATGGTCAGCAACAATACTCAGGTAGGCTGTGGTGTTGACACCATGCTCAATTGGTACTAATGGAGCCAAAGTGTGCCAAGAGAATCTCCCCCACACCATTACACCACCACCAGCAGCCTGAACCGCTGATACAAGGCAGGATGGATCCATGCTTTCATGTTGTTGAGGCCAAATTCTGAGCCGAGCATCTGAATGTGGCAGCAGAAATGGAGACTCATCAGACCAGGCAACGTTTCTCCAATCTTCTATTGTCCAGTTTTGGTGAGCCTGTGTGAATTGTAGCCTCAGTTTCCTGTTCTTAGCTGACAGGAGCGGCACCCGGTGTGGTCTTCTGCTGCTGTAGCCCATCCGCCTCAAGGTTGGACGTGTTGTGTGTTCAGAGATGCTCTTCTGCAGACCTCGGTTGTAACGAGTGCTTATTTGAGTTACTGTTGCCTTTCTGTCAGCTGGAACCAGTCTGGCCATTCTCCTCTGACCTCTGGCATCAACAAGGCATTTGCGCCCACAGAACTGCCGCTAACTGGATATTTCCTCTTTGTCGGACCATTCTCTGTAAACCCTAGAGATGGTTGTGCGTGAAAATCCCAGTAGATCAGCAGTTTCTGAAATACTCAGAGCAGCCCGTCTGGCACCAACAACCATACCACATTCAAAGTCTCTTAAATCCCCTTTCTTTCCCATTCTGATGCTCGATTTTAACTGCAGCAGATCCTCTTGATCATGTCTACAGGCCTAAATGCAGTGAGCTGCTGCCATGTGATTGGCTGATTAGAACGAGCAGTTAGACAGGTGTACCTAATAAATTGTCCGGTGAGTGTATAAATGCACACGGGCATGCATATATTTCAGAAAATGTAAAATATATGTGTATATGATACAAATTATATATGAAGTTTAATATCTTTGTTAAAAATTGTGTAGTTTTGTTCGATGTGTGTGTTGCATGTACCTAATAAATATATCTAATTCACACACATATATTATGTTAATTATTAATATAATCTGAATATTATATAAGGTTTTATTTTGGATGCGATGAATCTTTGCCCAGCACTAATATTTACACTAGTAAATGAATAGCTTTAATGATGGGCTCAAAAATCACATGCAGATTTTGTGAAGGCCTAATAATAACTAATTATTTATATTAATTTTATAATTAATATTGGTATGTCTAAATGCTGGTGAACTCAAATCTCTCTGTCTTTCTCTTCAGATTTGGAATAAACATTCATCTGAACTTCTGGTACTCCTAAAACACATTTCACAAGATTTCAGCGAGGCTTCAAATGAGGCTCGATTGGAGATGTGCTCTCGGATACCGCTGTTTCTTCCTCCACCCGGGGTTGAGAGCGAAAATACGGATTGTAGGGAGATTGTGGGAAATCTCTGGGCTTCATTGAGGCCTTTGGTTCAAGGAAAGATCAAGCAAGAGCATTTAGGCGCAGTTTTAGTATTATCCGCGTGTCTTCTAGATCTGTTTGGATGGGAGTCTGTGGGAAATCCTAAATTCTGCTGTTTGCTGGTGAACCGAGCGTGTGTGGAGGTGAGGATGGGTTTGGAGGAGCCGCCGGGGACCGAGATTTCTTTAAGCCTCCAAAACACACTTACAGCCTGCTATCGGATCATGGAAGCAGCAATGGAGCAGGCCTGCAGTTCAGATGCAGCCCCAAAACAGACAGCCATCTCTGGGCTGAGCCTCCAGCAGAGCAGGCAGGTCCTCGGAGCTCTGGAGGAGGCCTTTTCTGCTGAAATATACCATCTCAAACAGGTGGGAATGGACTGAAAAAATAGATTAATGTTTTGCGATTTTAAATAACTGATTTGGGTTTTATTATTTTGTAAATTTAAATTTATTTTTGAAATCAAAAGCTGATTTTTTTTTTTTTTTGCATGACTACTCCAGTCCTAAAGGTGCCGTTCACTCAAAAATAAATATTCTGTTATGATTGTACATTATTTAATGTTTTCAAAACAGTTTGAGTCTTTTAGTTTGTTTTTATTATTATTTTTATTCTGTTTTGCTCAGTTGAACACAAAAGAAGATATTTTGAAGAATGTTGGGAACCTGTAACCATTGACTTCCATTAAATAGAATTAGTTTTTTGTTAGTTGCAACTGACTAGTATTAGTTCTTCCTACCATCGATGTCAATGGTTATAGGTTTCCAACATTCTTCAAAATATCTTCTTTTGTGTTCAACTGAGCAAAAAAAAACTGGTTTGGAAAAAGTCTAAGGTGGGTAAACAATGACAGAATTTTACTAACCCTTTAAGAGTCACATTGTCTTTCAGAAATCAAAAAATAAACTAAATAAATGAAATGAGTTGATTGAAATAGGTTAACTTTTGTTTGAATAAAATGTTAAATTTCACAGAAGAGCTAATCATTTTGACTTCAAATGTACATATTAAAAGTCTGCTTGAATTTAAATTTCCACATTTAATTGAATGGAGCCTCCAGCAGAGCAGGCAGGTCCTCGGAGCTCAGGAGGGGGCTTTTTCTGCTGAAATATACGATCTCAAACAGTTAGGAATAGACTAAAAATAGATTAATGTTTTGTGATTTTAAATAACTGATTTGGGTTTTATTTTATATGGGTTTTAAATTTATTTTTGAAATCAAACGCTGAATTTTTTTGCATCATTACTCCAGTGTTAAAGGTGTCGTTCACTCAAAAATTTAAATTCTGTTATGATTTTACATTTTTTTATGTTTTTTTTTTCAAAACAGTTTGAGTCTTTTAGTTTGTTTTTATTATTTTTTTTATTATGTTTTGCTCAGTTGAACACAAAAGAAGATATTTTGAAGAATGTTGGGAAGCTGTAACCATTGACTTCCATTGAATAGTATTAGTTTTTTGTTAGTTGCAATTGACTAGTATTAGTTCTTCCTACCATCGATGTCAATGGTTATAGGTTTCCAACATTCTTCAAAATATCTTCTTTTGTGTTCAACTGAGCAAAAACAAACTGGTTTGGAAAAAGTCTAAGGTGGGTAAACAATGACAGAATTTTACTAACCCTTTAAGAGTCACATTGTCTTTCAGAAATCAAAAAATAAACTAAATAAATGAAATGAGTTGATTGAAATTAGTTAACTTTTGTTTGAATAAAATGTTAAATTTCACAGAAGAGCTAATCATTTTGACTTCAAATGTACATATTAAAAGTCTGCTTGAAATTAAATTTCCACATTTAATTAAATGGAGCCTCCAGCAGAGCAGACAGGTCCTTGGAGCTCTGAAGGAGGCTTTTTCTGCTGAAATATACTATCTCAAACCAGTGGGAATGAACTGAAAAAATAGATTAATGTTTTGTGATTTTAAATAACTGATTTGGGTTTTATTATTTTGTAAACTTAAATTTATTTTTGAAATCTTAAGCTGAATTTGTGTCATCACTACTCCAGTCTTAAAGCGGTCGTTCACTCAAAGCTGAAAATTCTATTATGATATCAAATTTTTGAACCAGTTTGGGTTTTTATTATTTTTCCGTTGAACACAAAAGAAGATATTTTGAAGAATGTTTGAAACCTGTAACCATTGACGTCCATGGTAGCAAAAACAAATACTATGGATTTCAATGGTTACAGGTTTCCAACATTTTTCAAAACATATTCTTTTGTGTTCAACAAAAGGTGAACTATCAAGTGTCACATGATAATTTAAAAGTCATTGTGATATGATTATTAAGCAAAATCTCTGATTATTATAAGTGTTAAACTGCTGCTGTATTGCTTTTGTTACTATTTTGTTGTGGAAATCTAAAGCTGAATTTTTTGCATCATTACTACAGTCTTAAAGGGGTCGTTCACTCTGAATAGAACAAAAGAAGATATTTTGAAGAATGCTGAGAACCTGTAACCATTGACATGGTATGAAAAGCAACTACGATGGATTTCAATGGTTACAGGTTTCCAACATTCTTCAAAATATCTTCTTTTGTGTTCAACAGAAGAAACAGGTTTGGAATAAGCTAGAGGTGAATAAATCATGACAGAAATTAGATTTTTGGGTGAACTATCCCTTTAAGTGTCATCATTTTTCAGAAGTCCTTGTGATCATTATGAGTGTGTTGTCTTTATTATTATTATAATAAATAATTGAAATGCTTATAATAAATAAGACCTCAGATTCTGAATTGAAAAAGCAGCAGAGATGCTTCACTTTGGTGTCCGTCAATCAAATTAAATGCACAATTCTGAATGTACACATATAATGGCATATTAAATGCAGGTGCACGGTCTGTTTAATGTTGAAATATCGTTAGTTCGAATGAAATAAATTGAGATGGTGTTTTCTAGCTCTGAAGTGTGACTGCTTTCTCCTTCAGGTGGAAGAGACGAGTTATGATGATCCGTTTGTTTTCGCCACTTTCCGCTGTCTCTGTGCTTGGCTCGCTGAAGAAACCTCCTGTCTGAAGGACGACGTTATTAAACTCCTGCCTTTTCTCATGGGCTACGCTAAAACTCACTTCAATGGAGGAGGAGAAGGCGAAGGTCTTGCTGACTGGATATCAAAAATGGCCATCAGCAATAATGCACACGACAGGACCTGGAGCAGAGATGCCGCCCTTCGGTAAGACAATACTGCGTATTTTAGTTAAAGAGGGAATACTTAACGTTTTCACACTGCAAAATGATCCGCCAGATTATCCTCCTTCAATATATGTGACTTCAAATAAGAGTCAGCTCAAAAATCATCTAAAATGCAATGCAGAAGCGGTATTTAAGGTTGAGGAAACCCAGCAGTGGAGCATGATTGTGTGGAGGATTCACAGGTAAAGATTGTTTGTGTTGTCAGGTACCTGCTGCCGGCGCTGTCTCACCTGTCGGCTGAAGATGACCCACGGCGGGAGCTTCTGTGTCTGGACGCTCCTGCTCTGCTGGTGGAGTTTCTGCACTCCGGATGGGACACGATAAGAGCTCGGAGCGGGACGGAGGAGAGCAGAGAGCCCAGTCTGGAGACCTGCTGCTCCGCTTTACTCAATTTCACCATCACTGAGCCGCAACGAGTCAGGTACACACACACATAAGTACACGCATGTATGCACACATCTACACACGCATACATGCATGCACGCGCGCACACATACACGTATGTGCATGCAAATATACACTTAAATACATGCACGCATATGTACACACACAAACACATACACATGCATTCAAATATATGCATGCGCACACAAGCATATACGCATACCTGCGCACACACACATGCATAAATACACATTTTCGCAAGCACACAGGCATGCACACATACACACACATATATGCATACATGCACACATATGGACACACACACCTACACACGCATACGCATGCATACACACACAAATATATATATATATATATATACACATGCAAACATAAGCATGCTCGCATACATGCATGCGCGCGCACACATACACATTTTCGTAAACACACACATATATGCATGCAAACATACACAAACACACACATACGTACGCACACAACTACATACGCATACTTGCATGCATGTGCGCTCACATACGCATGCACACATACGCATGCACACATACACCCATAAACATACACATGCACACATAAGCATGCATGCATATATACATACACAT
>NC_079453.1:50336121-50380824 GCF_903798145.1 Danio aesculapii
TGAAAAATTTAATGATTATATTGTTTCAGCGCGTTGTAAATAAACAGTTTAAACAAACAGCAAAGGGAGACACGATGGATCAGTGGTTAGCACTGTGGCCTCACAGCAGGAAGGTCGCTGGGTCAGTTGGCGTTTCTGTGTGGAGTTTGCATGTTCTCCCCGTGTTGGCGTGGGTTTCCAAACACATCCAAAACACATGCGCTATAGGGGGATTGAATAAGCTAAATTGGCCGTATGTGAGAGTTTGGGTGTTTCCCAGTACTGGGTTGCAGCTGGAAGGGCATCCGCTGTGTAAAACATATACTGGATAAGTTGGCGGTTCATTCCGCTGTGGTGGCTGATTAATAAAGAGACTAATTAAGCCGAAAATGAATGAATGAATGAACAAACAGCAAATGTAATTTGTCTTGAGTGAAATTCAAACTCAACCTTTCTGTAATGGCAGGACAAATATTACATATGTAGGGCCAAATTATAAAATAAAACACAATAATTAACAGTATATTTAACAATCAACAATTTAGAATAAAACTACAATAATAAACTGTATTTTTAATAATCAACCATGATTCATTTATTACAATTTACAATATTATAAATCGCGCTCTTTTCTGTCTCTCAATTCAATATTGTGGACAAATATAAAAATATAATAACAATAACAAATATTAATAAGAGCAGAAACAAAATATACAAACTAACAACTTAAACACTCAACAATTTATGATGCATTTATAATTCTCTGCGTGTGGTGTTTTTTTTTTTTTGTCTATCTCAGTATCTCTCCCTCCCTCTTCTGTTTATCTCTGTCCCTTTCTGCCTCTTTTTCAGCCCCTCTCTCTCTCTCCCTCTCTCTCTCTCTCTCTGTGTGTGTGCGTGGTGTTTGTAACTCTCTCTCTCTCTCTCTCTCTCTCTCTCTTCTGTTTTTGTCAATAAATCCTCGGTGTGTCTCCGGTTTTCTCACCGGGCTCTCAGTCTCCTCTCTCCGACTCGAGCTCAACAACAGACCAAACTCATCCAGAAACATGTTGTGGAAATCACGGACCAAGACAGAACCCTACTGTTCTCAGGTCAGTTGATTTGCGCTTCATTATTAATATCCAGTACTGAACTCTGCTGTTCTCAGGTCAGTTGATTTGCGCTTCATTATTAATAGCCAGGACTGAATCCTGCTGTTCTCAGGTCAGTTTACCTCAGCTTTATTATTATCCGCCTTTCAGTTTGGCGACAGACTCCGCTTAACACAGCGAGTTTTACCACTGAAGGATTTAAAGTTCTGTTTAAGTGAGACGCTCTGCAGTATTGCTGGGTTGTTTTAACCCAACGCTGGGTTAAATTCATCCAACAGTTGGGTTTTAAAAAGTTTTGACGGTTTTGTTCATTATTTGACCCAACACTTGGTTAAAAACAACGCTGTGTATTGTGAAGTATATTAGCATATATCTAGAGTAGAATAAGCACTAAATATCCACTCTAAACGTGTTGGGTTGTTGTAACTTAACGTTTGGTTGTTTTATCAATTAGATTTAAATGGCACTTTGTCTATATTTGACCCAGAGTTGCGTTACAACAACCCATAATGTCTACTAGAAATATTTTAAATGTACGAAACCATTAAGCAAAGTGTCTTTCATAAACCATATTTAGATTTGACTAATTATTAATTTAATTGAACAGAGATATGAAAATGAGGCTTATTTTTGTGCATAAAAAGCTAAACTTGAGCTCTTATTTATCTACCACATTAAGAAGGAATATTTAGATTAATTTGAGTAAATAAATAACATTTAAACCGTATTCTACTCAAAAATAGGCACAAAACCCATATTTAACTTAAAATAAATGCATACAAATGAGCAAATAATAATTAATACAGCACGATTTAATGTTAACCATCAAATAAAATTAAAAAGAGGAAAAACAAAGCATTGTTTCGACTCAAAAATAGACTCAAAACCTTAATTAGCGTCAAATAAATACATTAAAACTGTCAAATAATAACCAGTAGCCTAAACATATGATGTTATTCATCAAATACATTTGAAAACGTTTATTTTCTACTCAAAAACAGACTCGAAAATCTTATTTAAATTAAAATAAATGCATTAATAATCATTAAGGACAATATAGCTAATGTTAACCATCAAATAAAATTAAAAAAGAGGAAAAACAATGCTTATTTTCTACTCAAAACAAACTCGAAACCTTATATAACGTCACATAAATGCATTAATAATCAGTAAAGCACGATATAGCTAATGTTAACCATCAAATAAAATCAGTAAAGAGGAAAAACAGTGCTTATATTGACTCAAAACCTCATTTAACTAAACTAAATACATTAAAAACTCTAATTATAACCAATCCAGCACGATATAATGTCACTCTTTAATTCGCAGCAAACACCATGCATAGGGGAGAAGGGTGTTTGCAGTGAGTGAATTAATTCGGGGGAATTAATTAATGTCCCTTTAAGGTGGTCTCTTCACCCCTCCCCCACCGAGCAGCGCTATAAAAGCGGCGTTTGCGCAGAAACAGGGACAGTCGGAAACTGCGCATCTCCATGGCGCACCGCAGCTTTTACTGACTCTAAAAAAGCAGACCAGGAGAGCTCAGTGTCCAGATGTTAGTCCACTCCTACTCCAGCATGGTGAGTTCAAGAGATCCAGACTAAAGCTTCTTTTGATGGAGATGTGATTGTCATGTGAGATCAGCTGAGCGCGTAAAGTGCGTAAAGTGCGTAACGCGCGTGTGGTGTGATGCGAAACAAGTGCTGCTTGGAAATATGTCACATGCTGCCATTGGTCTAATAAGAGAGAGAGAGATCTATAACAGACTGTCTTTGTGTCACGGTGACTCGGAAATTATATCTTGGACAAAGGGTGTTATTAAAGTAGGTTGTTGGAAAGAGGGGGAAAAAAGGCAGACAGAAACTTCGGGTTGATTGATGTTAGGATCGCATGATAAGTTTTCCCACACTCACTATATTTGACAACAAACAAACAAACAAATTATTATTATTATCATCATTATTATGTTTGTTTGTTCTCGATAAAAGATCGTGAATATAATAACAATTGCATGTAAATTAAAACGCCCTGTTCTAGTCGTATAAGACGAAAGCTGCTGTTATACTGATTTGTTATGGGTTTCAGTCGTTTATATTATTTTACTAAAAATATCCAAGCCACTGGAAATATTACAGACGCATAACATGTACAATTATTAGGCCTGCGTGTTTTCAGTGGCTGTAATCCCGTATTAACCGCATGCATTGTGTCTGTCAGTCCTGATTGTGTGAAACGTGAACACACCTGGCACAGAAATGGAGCTCTTATTATTATATTTAGAGGATTTGTTTAATCCTTCAGAATTTTTAATTAGATTAATAATAGGCTGGAATGATTAACGACCATTAATAAAATGCCCTGAAATGCAGAATTAAATTAATGTAGAATCTGCTGTATTTAAACGCATTATAAATGCAATAAATTACGATAATAACAATGACTATAAACACTTTTTTAAAAACTTTGGGTTGTTGTAACTCAACCGTGGGTTAAATATGGACAAATCTGACTATTGGGTTGCGTTAACGGAGCATCTTTTAGCGCAAAGAACACAAGACTGCATATAAATGAGCTCAATAAAGTAAAAACTTGAGCATTTTATATTTTAAGCGTATTAAATAATAACTTTTGCATGTTTGATGTAATTATTATTCATTGTTAATGATGTTTACGAAACATAAAATTGATAAGAATGACACTGAAAAAACTCAAACACAAATCCAGTGGGATCAACTTAACAATTAAAACAAATGCTTTCATATTTGACCAAACGTACACACTAAACACTAAACTAAACACTAAACGTAAACTAAACACGAGAGTGCATATAAATGAGCTCAATAAAGTCGAAACCACAAATCCTCAAATACAGAAAATGATCATTGCACTTTGGTGTAATCATTGGTGTAGAAATTAGACGAGTTTGTAACATTAAAAGGATAAAATGCACAAAATAAAAGAGTTGTTTAACCAAACGGAGCGTCAAATATGAACAAAAGTTTGGGTTATTTTTAAAATTCCATTTTAATTTAATTTTTTTAAACGCAAAGGTTGTCTGTTCATATTTGACCCAACGTTTGGTAACGCAATGACGCACATATGAAGGAGTCAATATAAGTCCACAAATTTCTGCCTGAAAATATTGATGAAAGACATTTGATGCAATTAATGGAGTGTTTTTGTAACATTTATTGGTCAAATATTATTTTAACCCAGCTTTGTCAAATATAGGCTAAGCCAACCCAAAGTTGGGTAATTATTTTTCAGTTTAATTTCAATGACATTTTTAAACCCAAAGGTTTTGACATTGGGTTATGCATTGAACGCGACAGTGCATTAAGGAGATCAATACAAGTTTCTGTCTAAAATATATAAACCTATAACTGCACTTTTGATGTAAGGGGTTTTTTTTGTAAATTGATCACATATTCTGTTAACCCAATGTTGTCAAATATGAACAAATCCAAAGTTGGATAAAATTGTATCGTTTAATTTCAATTACACTTTTAAACACAATTGAGTTGTTCATGTTTGACCCAATTCGTGTATAAACACGATAGTGCATATAACCCAACGTTGTGTCATATACAAAATATGAAAACTTACTCATTTGGGACTCCACGTTGGGTTAAAACAAGTGCATGTTATTGGTCTCTTTAACTACTGGTTTGATGATCCAGATAGTGGTTTATACCTGACTGCCCGGTGTTTGTTTCCCCGCATGCAGGAGCGCGCGGACGGGCTGTCCAGCTCCTCTCCGGGCGGTCGGCTCTCCCAGCTCTCCCAGCTGAATCAGGCCGCCTATTCCTCGGCTCCCCCGCTCTGCCACACCCCGGCTTCAGACTTCCAGCCGCCCTACTTTCCGCCTCCGTACCCGCAATCCTCGCTGTCGTACTCCCAGAGCCAAGACGGCGGATACCCGCATTTACCGGAGCCGTACCCGTCGCTGAACTCGCTGCACCAGCACCAACAGGCGGCCTGGCACTCGCAGCGCTCGCGCTCGGAGGACGCCGGTCTCCTGTCGCAGCCGCACCGGGCGTTGAGCCTCGACCCGCGGCGGGAATATCCGGGAGTCCCGCGACTGCTGACCCATGGGCTGGGCGACGGAGCGGCGGCGCTCGGGGACGGGCCGCTGGGGATGCACGCGGTGCACCACGGGCTGGATGATATTCAGGTGAGTTCAATCACTCCTGTTGGTGTTGTTTAATTATAATATTTCTGCTTTAAAATCATGTTTTCAATCAAATTTAACGTCGTGTTATAATAACCCAGCATTTTTTTAATTTCTGCTTGATGTTGGAATAAAAATGTTTCACTTCAATTTAAATGACACGTTCAGCAGTGGTTGTGAATGTTCATATTTGACCAGCAACCCAGCACGTTTAGTTTGATTTTTATATTTTATTTCTGCTTAAAACGCTGGGTTGTCATGTTTCAATAAATTTAAATGACACTTTAACTCAACTATTCGACCCAGCGTTGTTACAACGTCCCAGCATAAGTGTTTTATTTTAAATACTTGCTTAAAGTGCTGGAATGAAAAGTTTTCCCTTAAATTTATATTACATATTTAACCCAGTGGGTGGGTTAATTCATATTTGACCCAACGTTTACTTTCACAGCAACCCAGCATGTTTTATTTTTTAATTTCTGCTAAAAATGTTGGGTTGTCATTTTTCAAAAAATTTAAATGACACTTTGTAACCCAACAGTTTGTCCATACTTGACCCAATGTTGGTGCAACAACCCAGCATTTTTATACTTTACATTTTTTGCTTAAAAATGCTGAGATGAAAAGTTTTTTTTAGTTAAATTTATATTACATATTTAACCCAGTGGGTGGGTTTATTCATATTTGACCCAACGTAGGGTTTCACAGCAACCGAGCATGTTTTATTTTTTAATTTCTGCTCAAAATGCTGGGTTGTCATATTTCAATAAATTTAAATGACACTTTGTAACCCAACAGTTTGTCCATATTTGACCCAATGTCGGTACAACAACCCAGCATTTTTATATTTTACATTTTTGCTTAAAAATGCTGGGATGAAAAGTTTATTTTTTTAGTTAAATTTAAATTGAACTTTTAACCCAGTGGGTGGGTTTGTTCATATTTGTTCATATTTGATATTTTGACGCCTGATTATACAGCAACCCAGTATGTTTCATTTTGTATTTATTTCTGCTTAAAAATGCTTATTTATTAATACAATTTAAATGCCAATTTTTTTAACCCAATAATTTGACCCAACGTTGGGTTACAACAACCCAGCATTTTTAGAGAGCAATAACGATCCGCAATCATGTTCAAATGAAATCTTAAATATGAAACCATTGGCAGTGTTGGTATCACAAGCCCAATCATGATATAATATTAAGGTTGTATAGATATTTTAAACATCCGTTTCATTCAGACTCAATAATCATAGATTTAGCCTATTTGCAACAAGAATAGACAATAATACATGAAACGTAAACAGCATAACGATCTTTATAGTATTATTTTATACCCATATGAGCTTTCAATCGTTATTTATTTATTTATTTAGCATTTTAGAATGTGTTTTATTTGCAATTTCACTGCATAAGCGACTTGAGAAAATAAAAAGTAAAACCTCGTTTGTACACAATGTGGAAAAATTAAAATCGCTTATTTATTAGTATGTTCCGTTATCCAATATTTACACAAACAGGAAGATAACTTACCACAAAAACAAGAAATACGTAACGGGGGATTATTTAATCAGGCATTTCTGAAATGTGTCATAAATTAATACTTTATATGTAAATATCAAAATGTGTAACACGATGCAGATTTCAGCTTCAGAGAAAACTTGCATAAGCACTGACTTCTATACTACAGAATTAACATTACGTGACAATATAAAAGGTGTTAGTTTGGTTTTAACTTATTTAGAAATAAAACTAACAAAATAAAGCAAATAATAACACAAATTTGACAACTGATTCAGAACTACAAAGCTCCGGGAGATTATTAGAGTTAAAAAAGGCTATTAAAAGTGGTGAAATACAGTTTATAAATCATGTTCTAAACAGCTAAATGCCATATCTAAAAATAAATGGTCATAAGAGAGATATAAGAAAAGCTATTGAGTATAAATTCATTTGAAGTGTACTCATGATAATAGAAAAGTCAGCGCCATTAGTGTTTCTCCGCGCGTGCATGTGTGTCTGTGTGTGTGCGTGTGTGTTGCGCAGGTGCAGTATCTTCAAACTCACAGCGCGTCGAATCGCTTTTCTCGGCCAATCACTCAACACACACTGAGACTCTGATGATTTCCAGCATCTCCGAGAACACACACATTTCACAGCACAACACGCCTGATCGTTTAATTCACCGCACAGACAACTACAAATCTGCGTGGAGTTATTTACTTGCGCAGTCCTGAGACTTTAAATGCGCGCTGCTGGTTTTTAGAGTGCTCTGTGTTGTTTTATTCACTAATTCTGCGTTGCTTTTATAAACTCTTTTTTTTAAGTGCAAAGTAAAATTATTCACCCTAAAATGCTGGGATGTATTAACCCAATTTTGGGTCAAACAAACTCAAACGTTGGGTTAAAAGGTGTTATTCAAATATAATTGCAAAAACGAACTCCGTATTGGGTTTGTCTGTATTTGACCCAACGTTGGGTTAACACAGCCCAGCATTTTTAGATTTTATACATTAAACTGACACTAAATTGAGCATAAGGTATCACAGATGTTATAAATATTTGTAAAATCCTCTATACTATAGAGATCCCTCATGTTGATGTTTTCAGCTAATATCACAGTTTAAATAAAACGTTGGGTTGTTTATTTCACCACTAATGGGTAAAATATGGATATACTAAAACAAATATCAATATAAATATGGACAAATGCAAAAAAAAAAAAACATAAAAATTACAATTAATAAGTATTTTGGTGGTTCAAGAGTCATTCAACATGTCAGCAAGTGCCTGAGAATGATGAGCCTGAAAATAATGTTCATTTCTTTTGCTGTGTAACTGGGTGTCTTCTGTAAGTCATAGTAAAAACGTAAGATCCAAAGCTCTAGGTTAACTGCATGTAATGACCCGTTTTAACCTAACAGCTTGGTATATCCATTTTGACCCAACATTGAGTTAAAACAGCTCATCATTATAAACTAAATCTTCTTTATAATGAGTCCTCATGTTGATATGGTAATGTTTGTCAATCAATATCACATTCTTTAAAAATGTTGGGTTATTTCACCATGCACTAATGGGTAAAATATGGATAAACTCAAACAAATATCAATAAAAAATATGGACAAATGAAAAAAAAATACATAAAAAAAAAACTTATTTAGACAATTAATTAGTATTTTGGTGGTTAAAGAGTCATTCAGCATGTCAACGAGTGCCTGAGAATGATAAGCCTGAAAATAATTTCTTTAACTGGGTGTCTTCTGTAAGTCATAGTACAAATGTAAGATCCAAACCTCTAGGTTAAATTTTCAATTAAATTTAAATGACACTTTTTAACCCAACAGCTTGGTTTGTCCATTTTGACCCAACATTGAGTTAAAACAGCTCATCATTATAAACTAAATCATCTTTATAATGAGTCCTCATGTTGATATGGTAATGTTTATCAGTCAATATCACATTCTTTAAAAATGTTGGGTTATTTCACCATGCACTAATGGGTAAAATATGGATAAACTAAAACAAATATCAATAACAATATGGACAAATGCAAAAAAATACATAAAATTAATTAGTATTTTGGTGGTTCAAGAGTCATTCAATATGTCAACAAGTGCCTGAGAATGATAAGCCTGAAAATAATGTTCATTTCTTTTGCTGTGTAACTGGGTGTCTTCTGTAAGACGTAGTAAGGTCCAAACCTTGGTTAATTTTTCAAGTAAATTTTAAACACAAAAGCAGCTGGTTTTGTCCATTTTGACCCAACATTGAGTTAAAACAACCCAGCATTCTAAATTAAATCATCTTTAATTTCCATATTTAGAGTCCTCATGTTGATATGGTAATGTTTTTCAGTCAATGGTTGTTGATTTCACCCATTGCTGGGCCAAATATGGACAAACCCAACCTTTGGGTTAATTTTCTGATACAGTAAATTGAACATGTACACATATACATCACCTATATACAGTACTATATAACTGCAGGTTAACAATGCTTATGTATAATGAGTCTAACTGTTAAACACTGTAGTCATTAGTAACTAAGAGTATGATAGTTTGGGGCGGCACTGTGGCCTCACAGCATGAAAGTCGCTGATTCTAGTCCCAGCTGGGTCAGTTGGCATTTGTGTGTGGAGTTTGCATGTTCTCCCCATGGTTTGGGTGTGGGTTTCCTCCGGGTGCTCTGGTTTCCCCCACAGTCCAAACACATGCACTATAATACGAGTATGTATGGGTGTTTCCCAGTACTGGGTTGCGGCTTGAAGACCATCCGCTGCGTAAAACATACGGTGGAAAAGTTGGCGGTTCATTCCGCTGTGGTGACCTCTGATAAATAAGGGACTGAGCCAAAGGAAAATTAACGAACGAATGAATGTATGATAGTGCAATCAGCACTTGTTGTGTGTATTGCCTCTTCTTGAATCGCTGAATGCCTCCTCAATTGTAAGTCGCTTTGGACAAATGACTCTGCTGAATGACTAAATGTAATAAAGTTATAGTAACTAATAACCTTCACTTGTCTGATTGTTGATTAATGTAGTAATGTGCCCCCTTTGTACAATAATTATAGTCAAAAGCGCTCTATAAATCTACTTGAAAACCTTTTGAAAAATTTTAACCCAAATTTTTTTTAACCCAACAGCTGGGGTTTGTCCATTTTGACCCAACATCATTGAGTTACAACCCAGTATTTACTTTTTTTAAGAGTCCAATGCATTACCTGTTTATTAAGCTGAGCTAATTTACCATGCTGCTGTGTTGTGCAGGGTCTGGAGGAGGCCTCAGCGCTGGGCATTCTGGATCATTCCGTCATCAAGAAAGGTGAGAGTCTGCATGTGCTTTCTGAAATTTCAAGTAGATTTAAAGAGCTCTCCAGCTGCAGGGAGATTTCATGTGCTGCTCACACACCCTGCATTAAAGGATTCAGTCTCACACACACACACACATACACGCATGCAATTTCATTTGAAGTCCAGAAATCCTGTAGCTCTGCCTGTGCTGTTGGCTTCAGGCGGACTCTGTTAATGAACTGTTGATGGTCATATGAGAGAGAAAGAGGAGGATTAGAGCAGGAGTGGAGGACGAGAGCAGATAATAAACTGATGAAGAATCACAGCATCACTATTCCTGTACACTTAGCTGGAAAAATGGTGGAGAGTTAATAAGAACAGCACTTTCTGTAGTGCGGTCACACTTTAAAACATGAGGAGTTGTTTAAATCTAATGTGTGGTCAGATATGGACAAACAAAGTTTTAATTACATTTTTTTACCCAAGATGCACAGAAAAAAAGATATATATATATATATATATACACACACACTTTTTTCTTGTTTATTTATGGTTTTGAGTTGCATTATGGCATCTTGATCTTGATCCTGTAACAACATTTCTAATAGTTTAAAGTGATCTATTGTCTGTATTTTGTATTCAGTATATTGTATTTTGTGATTCATGTTTTTATTATATTATTTCTGCTAGTGAATTGCATTATGGGATCTTGATCTTTCTTCCAACAACCTGAACAACCAAAACTGGCCTGGAAAATACGGAAAAGTCCTATTGACTTAACACTGGACCAAATTTTGTGACCTCATAACTGTGTGCCAGACTGTCATACAGACTTAAGGTTGGGCTCATTTAACTCAGACTACCAATCTGCCAATCACTGATGACATTTAAACTTTTTAGCCACAACCTAGTAACCACTTTCGGGACCTTAGCAACTTTGCCATAGTCTTCCATTGTAAAAAAAACTGCCATTGACTTTACATTGGACATACTGATAACATACCAATCCGTACTAACGACATACTGATACATACTAGAAACATACTAATCATACTAGCAACATGCAAATTCATGCTAAAACAGACTAGTTCATATTAGAAACATGCTGGCAATATGCTAATTTATGCTAGAAACATGCTAGCGTAATGCTAATTCATACTAGAAACATGCTAATTTATGTTAGCAACTGCCCAGCAACCACTCAGAACACCTTAGCAACTGCCTAGCAACACCTCAGCATCCACCTAGCAACACCACCTAGAAATGCCTTAGCAACCGCCTAGCAACCACCCATAACACCCTAGCAACTGCCTAGCAACACCTTAACAACCACCTAGAAATGCCTTAGCAACCACTCAGAACACCCTAGAAACCACCGAGCAACACCTAACCAACCACTTAACGACACCTTATCAGCCAATTAGCAACGCCTTAGCAACCACTCAGAACACCCTAGCAACATCTTAGCAACCACCTAGCAACACCTTAGCAAACACCCAGAACACCCTAAAAGCCACCTAGTAACACTTTAGCAACCACTTAGCAAAGCCTTAGCAACCACTCAGAACACTAGCAACACCTTAGCAACCACCTAGCAACACCTTAGCAACCACTCAGAACACCCTAGCCACCTTCTA
The DNA here is from genome assembly GCF_903798145.1 of Danio aesculapii. NCBI lineage: Eukaryota > Metazoa > Chordata > Actinopteri > Cypriniformes > Danionidae > Danio > Danio aesculapii. The sequence goes on from NC_079453.1 coordinate 50,347,797, forward strand.
GCAACACCTTAACAACCACCTAGCAACCACTCAGAACACCTTAGCAACCACGTTGCAACGCCTTAGCAACCGCCTAGCCACAGCTTCGCAACTGCCTAGCAACACCTTAGCAACCACCTAGTAACACCTTAGCAACCACTCAGAACACTCTAGCAACACCTTAGCTATCGCCTAGCAACCATTCAGAACACCTTAGAAACAACCTAATAAAACCTTAGTAACCACCTAGAAAACCCTAGCAACCACCTAGAACACTCTAGCAACCAATCAGAACACCTTAGCAACCCCCTAACAACCCATTAGCAAACACCTAGAACACCCTAGCAACTGCCTAGCAACGCCTTCGTAACCACTCAGAACACCCTAGGAACGCCTTAGCAAGAAACCTGCCAGTCCATACTACAAACATGCTAACATATATGTACTTATTTATCCCGACTGTTTCAAAATTCTTAAACTACTTCAATTATTTCAACTTTAAAACTACTTCAAACTTTTAGGCGAGGCTTTCTCAACCACCATAAGGTTTTTCTACGAACTTGACTTTTCTAGTTGTCATGTGTAATAGTGTACAGTGCTATACAGTCTGGGTTGGTGTTGTTCATTCCTCTACAAACACCTCATAATAATCTGCAGCACATTTTCTTCTACATTATATTATTTAAAGCTACTAAAATGACACCAAAAGTCTCTTTGTTAAACTGTAGAGTTGAATTCTCAACATCAGACGTGGACAGAGCAGAGATCAACATCCCATAATGCAATTCACCACCACAAATAAACCCTGAAACTGTTGATTAGCAGACGTGTTTTACAGTGCACAACCCAGCATTTTGACAACACTTGCATGCATTTATTTTAGATCCACTGCATATACATATATATTTAGAGATCCTGCATATTTACAGAGCAACAGAATGGATCAATTATGTGTTCACGGCTGTAGGAGGTGTGTGTGTGTGTGTGTGTGTGTGTGTGTGTGTGTGTGTGTGTGTGTGTGTGTGTGTGTGTGTGTAGTAAAGCCTACATGAATAAACGGATCTGCTCTCCGCTCATGGCCAAAATCACACATAAACATAACATAAACCCCAACACGGTGAGTTATGGGCCAGTGACGATACACTCTGTGCTCAATTACACTATTTGAGGATAATTATGCAACGAATAATGTACATCCAGTGACACGGTGGCTCAGTGGTTAGCACTGTGGCCTCACAGCAAGGAGGTTGCAGGTTTCTAGTCCCGGATGGACCATTAGACATTTCAGTGTGGAGTTTGCATGTTCTCCCCGTGTTGGTGTGGGTTTCCTCCGGGTGCTCCGGTTTCCCCCACAGTACAAACACATGTGCTATAGGGGAACTGATCAACTAAATTGACCATAGTGTATGAGTGGGAATGAGTGTGTATGGGTGTTTCCCCATAGTAGGTTGCGGCTGGAAGGGCATCTGCTGTGTAAAACATATGCTGGAATAGTTGGCGGTTCATTTAGCTGGGTAGACCCCTGATAAATAAGGAATGAAAATAAATGAATGAATGTTTAGAAGTGTGTTGGAAAAATTTGCTCTCCGTTAAACAGAAATTGGGGAAAATTATACAGGAGGACAAAATGCTGGGTTGTTTTAACCCAATCGTTGGGTTAAATATGGACAAACCCAACTCTTGTGTTAAAAATGCTATTTAAATTAAATAAAAAATTAACCAAATGTTGTTTGTCCACATTTGACCCATCATTGGGTTAAAACAACCCAGCCCTTTAAGAGTGCAGCTACGCTCTAATAAAAATACTGGGTTGTTTTAGCCTGGACAAACTTAAGTATTGTGTATAAAAATGTCATTTAAATGTAATAAAAACAAATTAACCCAATGTTGGGTTAGTCCACCTTTGACCCAACATTGGGTTAAAACAACCCAGCATTTTTTTTAGAGTGCAGAGTCTTTTAATATTTCATCAAATGACAATTTTTGAACACAGAAACTACACTCTAATTATGCTGGGTTGTTTTTAACTAACATTGGGCCAAATATGAACAAACCCAATGTTGGTTTCATTTGTTTAATTAAATTAAATAAAACTTTTTAACCCAACAGTTGGGTTTCTCCAAGTTTGACTCAACATTTGGTTAAAAACAACCCAGCAATCCAGAGCTTATTGTCATTGACATGAATTTTATCGCCATTCAATTTGAACTGCATATCCATCTGTAATGTCTGATCTAGGCTACCCAGCACAACACTGACATCAATGTAAAATGTGCAAGACTTCATGAGTATTGCTGGGTTATTTCTTCAAACCGCTTTTAGTAGAAAAAGATTTAATTCTGTGTGTGAAATAATCCACCTGGGGCTGTTTTTATCAGCGCTGGGATGTCACCTCTTCCACCCCGCAGCTCTTCCCATCATTCATTGGGCTGATTTTCCAGAAACAGGCTCTCTTTTTTTCTCCCAGTCGTACAGAAGTCAGCCCACACAGATGCAGCTCACAAATGTGTGATTAAGGCTAATCTTAGGAAAACAAATGAAGCTTTTTAGGAATGATGTAACGAAGATACTCCAGCTCAAATTAAAAGCCAAGCGTCTTGTTTCTGCACAAGCGTTCATCATTGATACGCATGTGAATGGAGTGTTTATTTGTTTAGCTGCAGACAAAAACCTTCAGCTAATGAGGAAACTAATGTTTGTCAGAAAGCAATGCTCAGACATGTGCTTATTGTTGCGTCTGCATTACCTTTAAAATAATTTCATATAAATAGAGAGCATGCAAGTGTGGAAATAACATAAGAAATGGGTTAATGTTGCATGGTTATTCATGTCAAAACTAAATGAGTTATTCTGAGCCGTGCATCTTAAAATATATCAAAGATTCTGTTGCAAAGTGTGAAGCTTCTGTTCTGACAATAATATAGCAAAGATGAATGAGTATTTTGGGGCAAAACTGTCTGTGATGCTTAAATACACTCTAAAAATGCTGGGTTGTTTTGACCAAAAGTTGGGTCAAATATGAACAAACCCAATTGTTGTGTATAAAATGTCATTTAAATTTAATAAACAAATAAATTAGCCCAATGTTGGGTTAGTCCATATTTGATGCAATGTTCATCAAAGGGCACAATCTTGGAAGACAGAAGCTACACTCTAATAATGCTGGGTTGTTTTAACCTGGACAAACTGCACTGTTGTGTTAAAAATGTCATTTAAATGTAATTAACCCAATGCTGGGTTACTCCATTTTTGAGCCAATGTTAGGGGAAAAACAACCAAGCCTTTTTTAGAGAGCAGAGTCTTTTAATAATTCATCAAATAACACGATCTAAATTCAGGGACAATATCGTTGAACACAGAAGCTACAGTCACTCTAATAAAAATACTGGGTTGTTTTGACCAAATCATTGGGTCAAATATGAACAAACAATTTAAATGACATTTTATAACACAACACTTGTGTTTGACCCTATTTGAACCACCACTTGGTTAAAACAACCCAGTATTTTTATTGGAGTGCAAGGACAAAATCATTGAACAAAGATGCTACAAACCAAATGTTGGGTCAAATATGGACAAACCCAACTGTTGTGTTAAACAAAGCAATTTAAATTTCATTAAAAAAAAGTTTGATTTGTCCAAATTTAACCCAACATTGGGTTGAAACAACCCAGCATTTTTTTAGAGTGGTGCGTTCTTTTTAATATTTTATCAAACCCAACATTTGGTCAAATATGAACAAACCCAATGTTGGATTAATTTCAATTCAATAAACTTTAAATGACACTTTAACCCAACACTTGTGTTTGTCTACGTCTGACTCACCATTTAGGTAAAACAACCCAGCATTTTTTTAGAACCAGAGTTTTTAAATATTTCATCAAATCACACTTAATTTTTATTCAAGGCCAATAGGACTCTCTAACTAAATACTGGGTTGTTTTGACCAAATCATTGGGTCAAATATGAACAATTTAATTGACATTTTATAACACAACACTTGTGTTTGACCCTATTTGAACAACTACTTGGTTAAAACAACCCAGTATTTTTATTGGAGTGCACTTAAGTCCAAGGACAAAATCATTGAACAAAGATGCTACAAACCAAATGTTGGGTCAAATATGGACAAACCCAGGTGTTGTGTTAAACAATGCAATTTAAATTTCATAAAAAAAAAAAAAAGTTTGATTTGTCCAAATTTGATCCAACATTGGGTTGAAACAACCCAGCATTTTTTTTAGAGTGGTGAGTCTATTTTTAATATTTTATCAAACCCAACGATTGGTCAAATATGAACAAACCCAATGTTGGATTAATTTCAATTCAATAAACTTTAAATGACACTTTAACCCAACACTTGTGTTTGTCTACGGCTGACTCACCATTTAGGTAAAACAACCCAGCATTTTTTTAGAACCAGAGTTTTTAAATATTTCATCAAATCACACTTAATTTTTATTCAAGGCCAAAATCAAAGAAAGGACACTCTAACTAAATACTGGGTTGTTTTGACCAAATCATTGGGTCAAATATGAACAAACTATTTAAATGACATTTTATAACACAACACTTGTGTTTGACCCTATTTGAACAACTACTTGGTTAAAACAACCCAGTATTTTTATTGGAGTGCACATAAGCCCAAGGACAAAATCATTGAACAAAGATGCTACAAACCAAATATTGTGTTAAACAATGTAATTTAAATTTCATTAAAACATTTTTTTGATTTGTCCAAATTTGACCCAACATTGGGTTGAAACAACCCAGCATTTTTTAGAGTCCTTTTTAATATTTTATCAAACCCAACGATTGGTCAAATATGAACAAACCCAATGTTGGATTAATTTCAATTCAATAAACTTTAAATGACACTTTAACCCAACACTTGTGTTTGTCTACATCTGACTCACCATTTAGGTAAAACAACCCAGCATTTTTAAATATTTCATCAAATGACACTTAATTTTATTCAAGGTCAAAATCAAAGAAACGACACTCTAACTAAATACTGGGATGCTTTAACCAAATTGTTGGGTCAAATGTAGACAAACCCAACTGTTGGCATTTAATTTTAATTGAACAAATTAAACTAAAATTGGGTTTGTTCATATTTGACCCAACGTTTAGATAAAACTACCAAGCATTTTATTAGTGTATAGCTTCTGTGTTTTTGTTCTTAAATTTAGATTAAGTGTCATTTAATGAAATATTAAAAGACTCTCCAATCTGAAAATAGCTGGGTTGTTTACCCAAACATTGGGTCAAGTATTAACAAACACAACATTGGGCAATTTTTTAAATTACTTTTTATTTTTTTATTATAATTTTTTTTTTAACACAATGACCATTTGAACAACCATTTGGTTAAAACAACCCAGCACTTTTATTAGAGTGCAATTCATTTAGGTCCAAGAATGAAAATCTTTGAACAAGGATGATACAAGGATAATTTTTGTTAAAATGACTTTTTAACGCAATGACCATATTTTGACCCACCATTTGGTTTAAGCAACCCAGCATTATTTACAGTTTATGCAAGCACAAATAAAGCAAAAGCTGTAAATAGTCGAACTTTCCATGCACACTATCATCAGTCAATCTGTCTGCTTGATTTTAAAGTCAGATTTTGATCAAACTTTAGCAAGTGTGCGCGACTGTGTGCACAACAGATGGAATAAAGCTTCGCCCCAGCGGAGATGCAACACCAATCGCAAAAACAAGAGCGAGAAACAGAAATTAAACACAGCGTCAATAAGACAACAGATGTCAACCTGTGGGAGAGCGTCTTAAAGCGCTTCAAAACAGGAGGCCTATTCCAAATTATCACATACATCTCGTCACTTTATAAAAATACCCCTGCAGTCTCCTGAGATTTACACTTCACTGAACACACATAGACATCACCTATATACTGTTGAATATGTTCATATGCAGTCAGAATTATTAGCCCCCTGTATATTTCTGTTTAACAGGGAGAAGTTGTTTCCAAACTCATTTCTAATCATAATAGTTTTAATAACTCCTTTCTAATAACCGATTTCTTTTCTCTTTGCCATGTCAACTTGAATTGCAACTGAATGTCCACTCACGCTCTGCATCTTCCTGCAGTTCCACTACCATCCAAGCTGAACGGCTCCACGATCTCTGCTCTGTCCCTCAGTAAAGAAGGCCTAGGTCTGGGTGGAGTGTCCAATCCCGCAGAGGTGTTCTGCTCCGTCCCGGGACGCCTGTCGCTGCTCAGCTCCACCTCCAAATATAAAGTGACAGTAGGAGAAGTACAGAGACGGCTGGCTCCACCGGAGTGCCTCAACGCCTCACTGCTCGGAGGAGTCCTGCGCAGGTGAACAACGACTACACACATAATTAAAAAATATAGATACAATGCTGTACTGAAATCTGTAGGCTTTGATCACTGGTTTGCACATACTATATACTATTATACTACTTACTATATACTGACACTTTAGTAATTTATTGTAATTACTTTAGTGTTTTTGAACCACAATATTGTAAGGTAAAGTCTAGATCGGATATGTGGCCGCCCAGAAGTGCAATATGCACATTAATATAGCAGCATTTTTTATGACACTGCGTTAAAAAATACAATTTATTGGGTGATTTAATAGATAACATAAATAATATTCGGTACAACTACTGTTTTTACGTTACTGTGATGGTTGGGGTGGGGGTAGACATTAATAAAATACAATAAATAAGTAATTTAATAAATAATAGAAATAATTCTTAACTTCTGGCCGCAAACGTATTCAATCTAGCAGCAACCCTATAGTAAAGTACTTGAAATTATCTGTTGTGTTGTTTCTACAGTTGCTATGGCAACAAAAAACTATAGTAATTGCTCTGTCGTGATGATTCTACAGTTGCTATGGCAACACAAGAACTATAGTAATTGATTTGTTGTGGTGATTCTGTAGTTGCTATGGTAACACAACAACTATAGTAATTGAACTGGTGTGGTGATTATGCCGTTGCTATGGCAACAAAAGAACTATAGTAGTTGCTCTGTCGTGATGATTCTACAGTTGCTATGAAAACTGTAGTAACTGATCTGTTCTATGGTTGCTATGGCAACACAACAACTACAGTAATTGAACTGTTGTGGTGATATAGCAACACAAGAACTTTGTTAATTGATCTGTTATAGTGATTCTGTAGCTGCTATGGTAACGCAACAACTATAGTAACTGATCTGTTGTCTGTTGATTTGTTGTGGTGATTCTATACAGTTGCTACGGCAACACAAGATCTATAGTAATTGATCCGTTTTGGTGATTCTGTAGTTGCTATGGTAACAAAACTATAGTAATTAATCTGTTGGGGCAATTCTCCCGTCGCTATGGCAACAAAAGAACTATGGTAATTGCTCTGTCGTCATGATTCTACAGTTGCTATGGCAACACAAGAACTATAGTAGCTGATTCGTTGTGGTGATTCTGTAGTTGCTATGGTAACACAACAACTATAGTGACTGATCTGATGTCTACTGTTGCTATTGTAACATAAGAACTATAGTAATTGATTTGTTGTGGTGATTCTGTAGTTGCTATGGTAACACAACAACTATAGTAATTGAACTGGTGTGGTGATTATGCCGTTGCTATGGCAACAAAAGAACTATAGTAGTTGCTCTGTCGTGATGATTCTACAGTTGCTATGAAAACTGTAGTAACTGATCTGTTCTATGGTTGCTATGGCAACACAACAACTACAGTAATTGAACTGTTGTGGTGATATAGCAACACAAGAACTTTGTTAATTGATCTGTTATAGTGATTCTGTAGCTGCTATGGTAACGCAACAACTATAGTAACTGATCTGTTGTCTGTTGATTTGTTGTGGTGATTCTATACAGTTGCTACGGCAACACAAGATCTATAGTAATTGATCCGTTTTGGTGATTCTGTAGTTGCTATGGTAACAAAACTATAGTAATTAATCTGTTGGGGCAATTCTCCCGTCGCTATGGCAACAAAAGAACTATGGTAATTGCTCTGTCGTCATGATTCTACAGTTGCTATGGCAACACAAGAACTATAGTAGCTGATTCGTTGTGGTGATTCTGTAGTTGCTATGGTAACACAACAACTATAGTGACTGATCTGATGTCTACTGTTGCTATTGTAACATAAGAACTATAGTAATTGATTTGTTGTGGTGATTCTGTAGTTGCTATGGTAACACAACAACTATAGTAATTGAACTGGTGTGGTGATTATGCCGTTGCTATGGCAACAAAAGAACTATAGTAGTTGCTCTGTCGTGATGATTCTACAGTTGCTATGAAAACTGTAGTAACTGATCTGTTCTATGGTTGCTATGGCAACACAACAACTACAGTAATTGAACTGTTGTGGTGATATAGCAACACAAGAACTTTGTTAATTGATCTGTTATAGTGATTCTGTAGCTGCTATGGTAACGCAACAACTATAGTAACTGATCTGTTGTCTGTTGATTTGTTGTGGTGATTCTATACAGTTGCTACGGCAACACAAGATCTATAGTAATTGATCCGTTTTGGTGATTCTGTAGTTGCTATGGTAACAAAACTATAGTAATTAATCTGTTGGGGCAATTCTCCCGTCGCTATGGCAACAAAAGAACTATGGTAATTGCTCTGTCGTCATGATTCTACAGTTGCTATGGCAACACAAGAACTATAGTAGCTGATTCGTTGTGGTGATTCTGTAGTTGCTATGGTAACACAACAACTATAGTGACTGATCTGATGTCTACTGTTGCTATTGTAACATAAGAACTATAGTAATTGATTTGTTGTGGTGATTCTACAGTTGCTTAATAAAGGGATTAGTCCCTTTATTAATCTGGGGTCGCCCAGTGTTTTACACAGCGGATGCCCTTCCAGCTGCAACCCATCACTGGGAAACATCCATACACACTCATTCACACACATACACTATGAGAGAAGAACATGCAAACTCCACACAGAAATGCCAACTGACCCAGCTGGGGCTCGAACCAGCAACCTTCTTGCTGCGAGGTGATTGTGCTACCCACTGCGCAACCATGCTGCCCTCATTCTGGAACTGATCTTTTATTTTTAATATCTATTCTCTCTCAGAGCCAAATCAAAAAACGGAGGCCGCTGTCTAAGAGAACGGCTGGAGAAGATCGGCCTCAACCTGCCGGCTGGCCGGAGAAAAGCAGCCAACGTCACACTCCTCACAGCGCTGGTGGAAGGTACATTTGGCAGACCATTTTATCCAAAGTGAATTACACTGTTAACATTTACTCACTTCTTGCTTTACCTAAGAATCGAACCAACAACCATGGTATTGCTAGTGCCATGCTCTACTGTTTGAACTACACCAAAGTCTGCATGAACTCAAAACTCAGCATATTTATTTGGCTAGCGCACGTTGTTGGTTTTAAGGGGGACCTATTCTGCCGCTTTATACGAGATGTAAAATGCGTCTCTGATGTCTCTAGAGTGTGTAGTGAAGTTCCAGCTCAAAATAGCACACAGATAATATTCTCTAACTCTCTGAAACTGACCCTTTTAGGCTTTGATCATAATTGAGGTGTTTAAGTGACTGTCGCTTTAAATGCAAATGAGATTGTGCTCTTTTTCAAAAGAGGGCGGAGCTACAAATGCCTATTTGACATCAAAGTGACAGATGTAAAACAGGACTAGTGTTTTCAGTTCTGGTCAGTGGTGCGTTTCCCTCGCGGCTGAACTACCATAGTCGATGCATCTTTTGGAAAAAGAACGATGTGGTGACGAGTGTTTCCCAAAACCTGTAGTGTCTCTGTCACAGATTCATCGTTTCAACCACCTAAGTTATAGCGTAAAACGCCCATAATGATGCTCTAAATGGGGTGGAGTAACAACTTCTTTAGAGAAGAACCCCATGATTTCTTTGTGCAAATTATATTGTTTTACACAAGCACGCATTTAAATTAAAATCCAATATTAGTTTAGGTAAAAACATGCACTCGCTTTCCATATTAACTGAAATATATGTAAATGGCCCATTTAGGGCCTGTGTTTCCTTTACAAATATTATTGAGAACATTACATATTCTATTCTAAAACATTAAATCACTTACAAAAGCTAACACGTATTCTAATATCATATATAAATCATATAAATAAATAAATAATGAGGCTGTTTATTTAGAAATTAAATTTTATATTTATTAGGAAATAAAAAAGCATACTTTAATAAAGATATTAATAATGTTAATGATTATTATCATTATTATTATTATTATTATTAAGTAGGATATTGTTTATTTATTTTTTACAATTTGACACATGTAAACCACTGCAGAAATGTTCTAACCAGCAGGCCCATGTCATATACAGTACAGATACTTAATAAATAACCTACTATAAATTAACAGCATTAACGTATGCTGTGTTGTTTTCAAAAGCTTTGGAGACGTAACATAAATTCTTCTTTTAAATAACAGGTCACCTATAGCTTTAGACATGAGCCACGGCTGTGTTCAAAATGACATCAATGTTTTCAAAGTGCACTGCGAAGGGAGCAGTAAACATGAAGATCGCTAAAACTGAACTGTAAAAATGCTTTGAAAGCAAATTACACCATAAGAGAGATGACCTTAATGCTTTTTTAAAAATATCATTCCAAGTTCTAAATGAATAGGGCATAGGGGGGATGAGTGGGAATAGAACACAGCCAGTAACTATGTTTCTAACTACAGCTCCACTGGTGTAGTTGCAAGTGTACAAGTTTGCGAATGTTCGTTGGAATGATGGATTCGGAAAACGGCAAATCAACAAACTATGTTTGTAACGACACAACTTGCGACCTTAGTTGGCTAACGATGGTTTTTGGAAACGCACCCCAGATCTGCATGTTGTCATTGGTCAGTGTGTGCTTCATGCTTCTGTCAGTCTATGGAGACTCCTGTCGCAGTTCATGTGTGCTTCATCTAAAACTCCACATCTATAATCCTCTTGGTCTAAGCTGACATTACCTTCAGCAGCTCAAACACTCTAATGGTTAATGGACAGACGGCTGCTTCTCACTCAGGGCTGCTGTTTATGCTAATGAGGGAGAGATGGCACTAGCGGGCGGGGCTTTCCCCCACTGATGACATGTTCAAAGAGAGAATGTCTAATTTAGACCTGTGGTTCCCAAAGTGAGAGTCAATGAGGGGGAGGGGGGGTGGAAGGGGGGGGGGGGGGGGGGGGGGGGGGGGGGGGGGGGGGGGGGTTGGGGGTCGCTTGGTGCTTTCCAAAACTCCAATTTATTTTATTAACTATTTTCATTTTATATCTATTAGAATGACCATATTTTATTCCTAACCTACTGACGTACAAAATAGTATTTAATAGTAACATTGTTTACATGTTAATAATAAACATTAAAAAAACAACAACATGCAAATCACCCTGGGGTGATCAGGTTATATTACAGACACAGCAAGTGTCATTATGGCGTCAAATAATTGATCAACTTTATTTTATATAATTATATTAACTATATTATATAATAGGTCATATTAGATTAAACTTTCTGACACCTTTACGGCACTCACATACATTAAAAATAAATTCAGGCCACTGAATATGGAGGATGGTCTATCTAAACTAGGAATAGACTTGGGCCTATTGGTATGTGTGCGCTATTGTGTGCAAGGTTTATATAATTGTAACCACCTGAGGGAATTTTGATGGTCACGAGTCACTGGAATGTTTATTTTAGGGTCGTGGGCTGAAAAGTTTGGGAACCCCTGCATTAGATTTACACACAGCTGACACAAAACTGGGTTTAAAGCATAAGAGTTTTAATAACTAATTCCTAATATCTGATTTCTTTTATCTTTCCCATGATTACAGCACATAATATTTGACTACTAAGACACTAGTATTCAGCTTAAAGTGACATTTAAAGGCTTAACTCGGTTAATTAGGGTAATTGTATAGTCATTGTATAACAGTGGTTTGTTCTGGAGACAATCCAAAACTAATATTGCTGAAGGGGGCTAATAATATTGACCTTAAAATGGGTTTAAAACAATTAAAACTGCTTTTATTCTAGCCGAAATAAAATAAATAAGACTTTCTCCAGAAGAAAAAATATTATAGGGAAATACTGTGTAAAATTTCTGAGTCTGTTAAACATTATTTGGGAAATATTTGAAAGAGAATAAACATTGCACTCATGATTTGCCCACGACTGTATTTTGTCTGTAGACATCAATATAGCAGATTTATTAACACTCCCCAGACGTCACTAATTTACAAGCCCTGGTTGTAATTTCTGCATCATTTAATAAAAAGCAGACACCAGCACATTATCAGATCAGCTCGTATACTTGCTGCACTAATTGTCTGCAACACTGCACACACACACACACTACATTATCAGTCACTTAGGTAAGCAGGCTTATAACAAGGATGTGAAGCGAGTGTTAGCTTAAATTTATAAGTGCCTAAGAAGTCATTTTTAAAGCCTATTATCACCTCCAGCTCTCAGCCGGAGTGTTTTACAGTCTCGATGTTTCTCCTCAGGTGAAGCGGTTCATCTGGCGCGAGATTTCGGGTATGTTTGCGAGACTGAGTTCCCTGCGCGGGCGACAGCAGAGTATTTGTGCCGACAGACGGAGCCCGATCAGCTGCCCACCAGACGCAGTATGCTGCTCGCTACCAAGTGAGTACTACACAGGGCATAAGTTTTAGAAACAGTCTGATTTCTTCCTCTTTTTAAATATTCATGTACAGTTGAATTCAGAATCATTAGCCCCCTGTTTATTTATTTCTGTTTAACGGAGAGCAGATTTCTTCAACACATTTCTAATCATAATAGTGTTAATAACTCATCTCTAATAACTGATTTATTTTCTCTTTGTCATGATGACAGTAAATAATATTAGACTAGATATTCTTCAAGACACTTCTATACAGCTTAAAGTGACATTTAAAGGCATAACTAGGTTAATTAGGTTAACTAGGCAGGTTAGGGGAATTAGGCAAGTCATTGTATAACGATGGTTTGTTCTGTAGACTATCAGAAAGAAAAATATAGCTTAAAGGGGCTAATAATATTGACCTTAAAATGACTTTTAAAAAGTTAAAAATTGCTTTTATTCTAGCCGAAATAAAACAAATAAGACTTTCTCCAGAAGAAAAAATATTATCAGACATACTGTGAAAATGTCCTTGCTCTGTTAAACATCATTTGGGAAATATTTAAATAGGAATAAATAAAAAATTCAAAGGGGGGCTAATAATTCTGACTTCCAACTGTACGTCTATAACATTTAAATGGTGATTTTCATGCATGTTACACACATTAATTAAATTTAGCTAATATATTTTTATTTAATTTTGCAACACTGCACTGAAACAATTAATTTGTGTTGAATTTAAACAAACTAAATTTAATAATGTTCAACTTAATTTGTTTGTTTAAATTCAGCCCAAATAAATTGTTTACAACCACTTAACATACAAAAATTGAGTAAATCCAATGAATCATCTATGAATAATTTTTTTCAGTGAGCTAAAAATGCTTGTCATACACTGTAAAAAATATTCTTACCGAATGAATCAAATGAAATATTCTAGTCATCTCAACTTACATTTGTCAAACTGACCTAGAATATTAAACTTAATAAATTATTCTAATATATTAAAAGTAAAAGGTGACACGGTGGCGCAGTAGGTAGTGCTGTTACCTCACAGTAATAAGGTCGCTGGTTCGAGCCTCGGCTGGGTCAGTTGGCGTTTGGTGTGTGTTTCCCCCACTGTCCAAAGACATGTAGTACAGGTGAATTGGGTAGGCTGAATTGTCCGTAGTGAATGAGTGTGCATGGATGTTTCCCAGTGATGGGTTGCAGCTGGAAGGGCATCCGCTGCGTAAAACATATGCTGGATAAGTTGGCGGTTCATTCCGCTGTGGCGACCCCAGATTAATAAAAGGACTAATCTGAAAAGAAAATGAATGAATGTTAAAGTAACATTAAAACATTTGTTGTCATGACTTTTTTTTTTACAGTGTGAATCAAGCGAACTACTTTAGATCTCAGCTGCACAGACAAGTTACCAAACCAGCCTGTGATGCTGTACCTTATTAAACTCTTAAACACATGATCATACATTTTTGATCCACTCCATAAATTCTAAGACGTCGTAAAAAATCCAGTCAATGCTGAAGCTTACCGCAGAGATTATCAACATGTACATTCCATTTCAGTGAGTTATTAAAGAAGACACCAAGATATTTATATGAAGTCACCTGTGTGATGAGTGCTGGCCTATGATCACCAATTCCTCTAGGCTCAATCACCATAAGCAATGCGTTACGATACTTTTGAGTTCCTTTTGCATTACTTTCCTTTACCTGCTGCGGTTTAATCCTGCAGGGTGTTTTTCTTCTTAATAGAAGAGCTCTGCAATGAACAACACACTGTATAACCATCTCAACTTACATCAGTCACGTTAAACTTTGTAGAACTTGCTGAAATCAGATATTAAAAATAAGACGATATTTGTTGTCTTGCCTTTTTGACATTTGTTTATGGTGTAATATTGTTGCGTTAATTGTAATCCCCAACTCACAACTGATTGTGTGTCTTCAGGGAGATCTGCAAGGAGTTTGTGGACCTGATGTCCCAGGACAGGTCTCCGCTGGGGGCCAGTCGCCCGACACCCTGCCTGGAGCCCGGAGTTCAAAGCAGTTTGACCCACTTCAGCCTCCTGACCCACGGATTCGGGACCCCCGCCCTGTGCGCCGCGCTCTCCGCCTTCCAGAGCTACTTGCTGGAGGCCATAAAACTGCTGGACAAAGGAGAAAACTGAGGGAAAAACCACCACGACAAGGAGCTCAAGCACCGCAAATAAACAATCAAGCACTTTTTGGAAGCGTGTGTGTATTTATGTGCGCGAATGTGTGCGTTCCTCACTTGTATGGACTGGTTGAATTCGTCTCTGAAATCCCTTTGAGAGCAAGAAACACATGCACAAGCTTTTCTGACGGACTCACGAGCTTTTGCTGATGGAAAAGCCAATCAAATGACTCAAAAACAGACGGTTGGAAAAGCAACTCGCTATACTGACGAAGCAACTCGCTATACTGACGAAGCAACTCGCTATACTGACGAAGCTATTTGAAAGATGTCATTTTGTACTTCATGTTGTATGTTTATATTATCAATGTCAATTCTTGTTATTCTTATTGGCGTATTGCAATGTAAATGTAATATATTATTAAACCAACAATGAATTCAGATGCTTAATCGTGACATATGACTTTGTTTTACAGTGCGGGAAAGCCAACGAAATCTCAAACCAGCAACATCATCACTCGGTAGCGTGTTACTAGGCCCAGACAGCATCTGCGGACATTTTTTGCTATTTCTGCGGAGAATATTGTAAAAATCTGCGGCTTTACGTGGAATGATTTGAGGAGTATCGTAACTAAAAACTTAATATATGACATAAAACGAATACCTTTTTAACTTTTATTTAATGTTTATAATGCAAATCCAATTAGATCCACTTATTTGGTAAACAAAGCAAGTCTCTCATATAATATATCTACTAATAAACAGACTATATTACTTTACAAACTGTATTGTAAATAAATCATATAAACATTTATTATAACTATTATTACATCACAATAATATTAGTGAAATTAATTTAAAAACTGAATAAATAAATATAAATTCACACACATTTACACAAGTAAACAAAAAGAGACTCACTGATGGGCTAAAAATCTGGAGATTTCTGCACACACAGGTTCCGTGTGGGCCTACCTATTACTAATGTCAAAGAGGTTTGGATTAATTAGATTAATAGGCTTTACCATTTCATTAAGAGTGCAGTGGCTGCTAATAAAACGTTTCCAATCGTGTGACATCTCGTGTTGTTGGACATGCTGTAAGGCTTATCCAAGCTATTTTAAAGATCTCTAAATGAGTTTTTCTCCATTTGGGTTTAATTAAATGAGAAATTTTGCTGTTGAATTAGCCATGACATATTCTGATTGGTGACACAGTGGCTCAGTGGTTAACACTGTCCCCTCACAGCAAAAAGGTCGCTGGTTCTAGTCCAGGCTGGGTCAGTTGGCGTTTCTGTGTGGAGTTTGCATGTTCTCCCCGTGTTGGCGTGGGTTTCCTCAGGGTGCTCCGGTTTCCCCCACAGTCCAAACACATGCGCGATAGGGGAATTGATCAACTAAATTGGCCGTAGTGTATGAGTGTGTGAAAGTGCGTATGAGTGTTTTCCAATACTGGGTTGCAGCTGGAAGGTCTTCCGCTGTGTAAAACATATGCTGGAATAGTTGGCGGTTCATTCCACTGTGGTAAACCCCTGATAAATAAAGGGACTAAGCCAAAGGAAAATGAATGAATGAGTTTCTTTTCTGAATGAAATTCAGATCTACTATATCTGCCATGTTGTTATATGGTAAACCATTTCAGCCTGATCTCATGAGGAAACATAACTATTTGACGAATTAGCATTTTAGGAAAGGGGCTTCATATGAATTCATACGATTTAATTCATGCAAAAACTTGAGAGGATGAGCAAATCCTACTAAAATGTACAAAATAATGCTAATTATATAGAGTTAATTTGCATTGAAGATCTTTTTATTGTATACAAGTCAACATCTGAAGTGGATCAAAACATTTTACCAAAGTTGTACTTAAACTAAAATGTACATTAAACTATATTAATAGCAATTATTTTAAACAATAACATGCACTATTGATATTTATAAATGTAGGCTAATGCTATTTTATTATTTATTGTTATTAATTATGCAATTACAATATTGTTGATCCACTTTAAATGTTAATTATACACTAAAATAATGCCAGGGTGTATTAACACAGCCCAACAGTTGGGTTTTAAAAAGTAAAACCAATTATTTATTACCTCTTAAAATTTACAATGTTCATTTTTCTAGTGCACATTGGTTAGTCTTAAGATGAATAAATAACCTGCGCAAGTTAATCCATTGAAAACAAAAACTGTTTTAGTAATCTTTTACCATTTACCATACACTCTGGCACAACAGTCCTGCTCTGATGATGTCAGTATGACGGTTTGGACGAAATATGTTTGGCCACGCCCCCACAACGGTTAGTTGCTAGTGAAAAATAAGATGAGGAGCACAAAAATAAAGCCCCTTCCCCTACTCAATATTCCATTAATTGTTCCCTTTAAGAATAACAATGTGAGCTAGATTTCACGCACATTTTAAACAATTACTGATAACCCTTTGAAGACCTGTGGTGAGCTCTTAGATTGTGGACGGTTGTTTTGGTTAGTTAAACTAGTCTCTTTAACTGTACGTTCACACCAAAAGTGGCGAGAGCATCAAAGTAGCCGGAAGTCATTCATTTTCAATGAGAGCCGCTGACGATAAGCGGCGAGGAGCACTGCGGAGCGTCTTCGCTGATGTAGGCGTCGAGGAGAGTTGAAATCAAGTCAACTTTATGGTAATGAGCTATGACGCGGTTCGGCGGCAACCAATCAGAATGAAGAAGTCCAGCGCTTGAGAGGAGTTCAGAGAACACAGACCTGTGAACTTTGGTTCCGACCACAGTTGTTCCCAAGGGTTTGGTTATTGCGGTCGCCGGATTTTCAATTATTTACAATGTTTTCTTACAGGAACATGCATTAAATAAGTTACTGGTGAGTTACTGATGTGCATTAAAGTTGTATACATTTATCTTTAAAAGAGCAGGAATCTCATGCGACAGTACAAAACAGTATTGCTGCTTCAGCATATTTCAGGCATTGGATAATTAAGTGGAGCAAAGGCACACCATACGCAACTTGATCTTCCGTTGTTAAATGAATTTGATCAGAAGTGCGCAACATTTTCACGCTAGAAAGCATGTCTTATGCAGGAATTAACTGATATGCTGCAACGGCCCCTTTAAATACGAGATCAATGTAGCGAATTTTGACGCTTGGCAACCTTGGACGCTTCTCACTGCTTTTGGTGTGAACGCACAGTAAGGAGTCATTTCACTCGGCGGCAGTGGTGTAAAGAAACAAATTCCTAATACTCCAATTACAGCAATTGAGTAGTTTTTCTCAGGAATTGTAATTTACTAAGTAGTTTTAATGTGTACTTTTACTTTCCGTAGAGTACATTTTTACTGCAGTATCGGTACTTTTACTCCACTACTGTCCTTCAACCTGCAGTCACTACTTTATTATTTCTTGTCTATGGAGATTAGAGAAATCAGTCCTGTGATTCCCGTCCAATCAGATCACCACTAGAAAGTAAATCGCATCATAATGAACTACCTCAAGACATGGGCGATTTATAATAGCAGCGAACTGTTTGGAAGTATTAATAGTGTCCAAGAAGATGTCCAAAATCTATACAAGCATTGACCCAGACTGTTAAGATGCAGGTCACTGATGACAAGATGACGGATGTTTACTGTATGAAGACCGAAATGGCCTTAAACAGCCAGCAGGCACAAGACGTCAACATGACATCAGATTGACGTTGTACCCCAACGTTGTGGGGATGTTATATTTTGTTGGGAAATGAAAATCAGGCTGACGTCAGAACTCAATGTCAGGCTGACATCAATGTCCAATGGCCAACCTAAAATCAACCAACCTCAACATTTAATGATGTTACAGCTTGACGTTGTCTGGACGTTACCACTATGACGTCTATCAGACGTTGGATTTTGGTTGCCATAGCTGATGAATAGATGTCAAATCTGACATCAATATGATGCTGGTTTAAGATGTTGGCTCGATGTTGGATTTTGGTCACTTTCTAACACAACCTAAAATCAACCAAATATCAGAATCAAAATCGGCTTCATTGCCAAGTGTGCTTCACACACACAAGGAACTTGTTTTGGCTACAGAAGCTTCCAATGTACATAACGTGACAAGTGACAACACGAAAAAAAATATGAAAAAAGACGATAAACATTAAACAGAGATGCAATTAGTCAAAAAGCTCTGGATGTTGAAACGTCATATCAATGTCATTTGACGTCGTTATTGGACATCAAAATAACGTCCTTAGATACTGTCTAGACATTGAATTTTGGTCACCTGACATCACAACCTAAATCTAACCTAATAATAACATCTTATGATGTTGTGTGCCGGCTGGGCAATCACTAAATGCACTACAGAATGTTACGTTTACATCCACAAATAACATTTGACGCATCAGCTTTTTACAGCGTAACACTCTTGAGTACTTTTGAAAGGTCTATTTTTACTCATATTTTGAATAATGTTTACAACAGATACTTTTACTCTACTCGTACTACATTTTTAGGCAAGTAATGGTACTTTTACTTGAGTATAATGTTTCAGTACTATTTCCATCACTGCTCGGCGGCCATCTTTGAAACGCCTCTCGGGCAGTATGCTCGGGCATTCCGCCTGAATATAGAAACATCAAATTCTCCAAAATTGCTTGCAAAGCTTACTATTAAATTTCATATTAGGAGGCACCAATGAAGTTAAACGACATCTGTCTCTTTAGTTTCATTTCTAAATGTTCGAATCACACGAAATCTGCAGAAACTCACGTCTGGTCCAAAACCCTCTTCAGTAGAATCTTCAGTCTATATAGCGATCGCTGATTGGTGCGAAACTGACATGGTGACAATTCCACCAATCAGAGAATCTCAACGAGTAAAGCGCGCCAAAAAGCTCTGACTGAAGACGTGCTAAATCAATTATTTATGATAAAATAATAAAAACATGATTCACAAAATACAGAAAACACGTAATTTACGGATATATTTTGCAGTTCGAGCATGTGAATTGTAACGTAAATACTTTTCAACCCACAACCGCATTGCAAATTCGGGCTTGTTGGTGTGCTTCATATCTGGCGTGATTACAAAATTAGCGTGATCCAAATTGAAGCCCAGGGGGGGAGTTTGAGATTTCCAGCCTCATTTGCTGAAGGCAGGGTGACATTAACCGGAGAGAGAGCTGGATGTGGATGCAGCAGCAGAAGCGGCGGAGATAAAGCAGTGGTGACCCCGGAGGCCCCGCACTCAGCGCGGATAAACAGGCCTCCTCTCCGCCATCTGTCACCCGGGCTCCGGTGTCTGCTCGCGGGCTCCGGTATACCCCCCCTCCCCTCCCGCCGGTCCCCCGTCCCGGGTGTGAGCGCCGCTCCGCCGACACTCTGCGGGGTCTCGGTCTCCGCCCGCGGGCGAACATATGCTGCTCGTCCCCTCAGATTCCGGTGTGTTCGGGAGAGAAGCGATTGTTTAATGTTTATTAATCACCTGTCTGTGCGGGAGAGAGAGAGAGTGTGCGCGCGCAAAAACACTTGTGTACAAAGCAGCGAGGAAACAAGTATACATCCAAAGATAGAACGAGTGCGAGTCTCTCAACCCTCTCTCTTTAATACAATCTTTTAATCTCTCTATTTTTAACTCTAATTCCACAGTGGCGGTTCTAGACCAGAGTACGGGCAGGGGCCACTTGTACCAGGAGCGGACTGGGACAAACTGTAGCCACACCAGGCCACATTACCACACCGACACAGCCCCACCCACAGACACGCACATTCACTACTGGTGTACAGATGGCGAAATAATATAAGCTGTACCATATATAATAAATATTTAAACATTTAATGTATGTGACTGGAACAAAAAAAAACATTTATAACAAATTAATACATACATTCACTTCATTCATTTCTTTTCTTTTTGGCTTAGTCCCTTTATTAATCGAAATGAACAACCAACTTATCAAGCATATGTTTTAGGAAACCACACACACACACTACAGACAATTTAGCTTACCCAATTCCCCTATAGCGCATGTGTTTGGACTGTGGGGGAAAACGGAGGAAACCCACGCCAACACGGGGAGAACATGCAAACTCCACACAGAAACACCAACTGACCCAGCCGAGACTCGAACCAGCGACCTTCTTGCTGTGACGCGACAGCTCTTTCCACTGCTTCACTCTACTGTCTTCATAAACAAGATAATTAAATGAACTCAAAATAATCTTCCATGTTAACATGTTTGACAAGTCACTTTGTATTGTAGTGGATTACATATTTCTAACATTAAAGTACATCAAGGCACGATTTTGCTCCAGTAAACTTTAACAGATGCAGTTGAAGTCCAGTTTTTGCCCTCCCATTAACTTAAAATAATGTTTTCCAAGTGATCTTTAACAAACCAAGGAAATTTTCACAATATTTCCTATAAAACAAACCAAAAAAAAATCTTCTGGAGTCATAAAACATCTTATTTCTAGTTTATTTCTTGAACAAAAGCAGTTAAGTAAAAAACAACCCTTTTGAGGTCAGTGTTATTAGCCTCCTTAAAAAATATTTACTGTATATTTTTGATCGTCTACACAAAAAAACAGGTAATAACCAATAACTTGACTAATTATTCCAACTTTCCTAGTTAACATAACCTACTTATAACTTTAAATTACACTTTAATCTGACTATAGAGTAACTAAAGCGACTCTGTCTCAATACATCTTGCAAAATAACTAGTAAAATATGCACCGACTGTCACCATGGGAAAGATTAAAGTTTAAAATCGTGTTGTAAATAAATCATGTTGAAGACTCCTGCTTTAAATAAAAACAAATGAAGGCAAAACTAAAAGAGTTGAATATTAGTTTTACATGAGCGTGACTCAACGCTACATTTGATCACTGTGTTCCATCTGTTCTGTACTTGCCTGTTTGTAAATTCATGTCTGCATTTCCTAATGTAAAACTAGATGTACGCTCATTTTCTGATTAATAACAGCCTGTGCAGAGCTGATACTTCCTCTATTAATAGTGTTAAAATCGCTAATAAAAACAGAAGTCTAATATAATCAACAGTGGACATTTTGATCGTTTGAAGTTGAATCTTTTATCAGCTGTGCCAATTTGGCGGTTAACTTCTGAGGAACGCGGGGAACTGATGCGCGCAGCACCGTCACTGACAGAGAGAGAGTGCACGCAACAGCAAGAGCGTGCAAGAGAGGCCAGCCTGATCTCACGAGAAAACGTAAGTATTTTACGTTTTGTCAGTTTAGTGGCTAATTCGTACGAGTTCAGTCGTACGAAATTGTACGATTTTAAAAAGGAGGCGTGGCAACTAACCCCACCCCTAAACCCAACCCTCATTAGGGGATGAGCAAATCGTACTAAATTGTATGAATTAGATCGTACGAATTTGTACGAATTAACCACTAAATTAAAAAGTTACGAATTGCCGTGAGATTGTGTTGGAGAGGCCCTAGTCATATCTCTGCAGTTTGCCGCCAATGGCTGATCTCGCTTTTCCGAGGCGTTTTGACACAAAAATACGCGTCCAAATTTAACGTGGCCAGAGGGGGGGCCAAACTTGTTGACACAGGGACACCAGCCCCCCCCACTGTCCACCACTGTCACCAGGCTAATACCATCCCTACAGTGAAGCATGGTGGTGGCAGCATCATGCTGTGGGGATGTTTTTCAGCAGCAGGAACTGGAAGACTAGTCAGGATAGAGGGAAAGATGAACACAGCGATGTACAGAGACATCCTGAATGAAGACCTGCTTCAGAGTGCTCTTGACCTCAGACTGGAGCGACGGGTCATCTTCCAGCAGGACAATGACCCAAAGCACACTGCCAGAATATCAATGGAGCAGCTTCACAACAACTCGGTGAATATTGTTGAGTGGCCCAGCCAGAGCCCAGATCTAAATCCTGCTGAACATCTCTGGAGAGATCTGAAAATGGCTGTACACCGTCGCTTCCCATCCAACCTGATAGAGCTTGAGAGGTACTGCAAAGAGGAACGGGTGAAAATCCCCAAAGACAGGTGAGCCAAGCTTGTGGCATCACATTCAGAAAGACTTGAGGCTGTAATCACTGCCAAAGGAGCATCAACAAAGTATTGAGCGAAGCCTGTCAATACTGACGTACAGGTGATCTTACAGCTTTTTTATTTATAATAAATTTGCAACAATCAAAAACTCTTTTCTCACAATGTCATTATGGGGGATAGTGTGTAGAATGTTGAGGAAATCAATTAATTTCATCCATTTTGGAATAAAGCTGTAACATAAAAACGTGGGAAAAAGTGAAGTGCTATCAATACTGTCAGGATGCACTGCATAGATCAACATAAAGCATGCATTAATAAACATATATTTTGTTTGTTATTGTGAAAATAATAGTATCTAATGTGCATTTTGGAATCAGAATAACTAATTTTAGATGCACTTTAAAAGGTTTAATTCAATAAAATGAGAAAAATAAATAGATTGAAAGTGATTTTTACACTTGCAGACAAAATCAAGTCATTGGTTCTGAAATTTTAATGTGGAAATACTGAGAAAGCATCATTAAATGTACTGCAGTCTTTACTAAATTGTGAGCACCAGCAGTTATATTCAATTGCTTGTAATGCATCATTTAAAGGGAACACAACATGCCAGTGTGCTCAAAATCTAAATGAATAGGGAGCACACGGTGAGTTGTAGAAGCAGCTTTAATAAGTTTTTACTGATCTCCTTTTAGGCTGCTTTTAAAACTTTGTGCATTGCTCAAATTGACTCCTCTTTAGTTATGTTGGTGCGGTTTCTGCCCCATTGACTCCCATTATGATCACATTTTTGATTGCACAGCCATGACAGCAGATACTCATGCATTCCTGATTGTATTGATTCATTTGAATGGTTTTCCCTGTAGGGAAGAGGTCAGATTTGTCACCTTTACTGTTGGTTAGACCATTATGGAAATATTCAATTAAAATAAAAACAGCAGAATATTGTACACGGGGTCAAGATGTTTATTAGAGCACAGAGGGTTATTTTTTAGTACAAAAGAGAGTGAAAACCAGCAGTGGCTCATTTGCGGCCCACGGGAAGCTTCTCCATGTCGTGAATGCCGTCTTTATCGATCAGACGAACGGTGAACGAAGGAAGATTCAGGATGAAGCGCTTGTTGAGCTGTTGAGGACGAGATCAATTATTAAACCATCAGAAAACATGATCATGATGAGAAACGCTGCACACCTTTATAAGCTTTTTTAGGATTGGAGGAGTTATTAATAAGTATATTATTGACAGATAGAGTTCTTTGTTTATCTATTTATTATTACAATAAAAGCTACAGTAGGGTAATTCTCTAATTGATCATATTGGGATTATAAACTAATAGAGACTGACCTCCTCTAAACACTTCTTGAGCAGATCCACAGCCTCCTCACGGGTCAGATCTGGGAGAAACACACAAATTAATTCGATGATGAAATTATAAGATTAAAATCTGCAGTAGGGCTCATGCACATTCACAGAGAACGCATTTGAGTCTAAAACATCGCTCAGGAACGCCATCATATTGCTCTCTAATAAAACAGTTGTCAAGCCAACATCCCACTGTAAACAGAAGCTTGCAACGCTTGCCCCGCCTCTGAGTTCTTCTGATTGGTCCACTGCTTTGGGACTGACATTGATGAGTTGTAATTCTTTTAACTCGACACCTCTCATCAACACACTAAATCATGATAATGGACAAACACAACATCGCTATTGTAGGCAGCAACGATTTACGCACAGATATTTAAAGAGTATTCAGATTTTGTTGTATTAGTGGATAATCATCAAGACTTAATAGGCGATTAAATTCCCGTTAATCTGGCCGTCAAATTCTGTGACTCTTGAAACGCCTTGTGTTTCTTAACTCCACTGTAAAGTTCATTTATTAACATCACTTAATGTAACTAAGGTTAATATAATGACAGCTACAAACAATTTACTAATCCAAATGATGCATTAAATTCAAAAGTCATAATCATTTTATGAAATGAAGCTTATAATTAATCAAATTCAGTTAAATTCACTTTAATATAGCTGTAATGATGGTTACGCATTAACTAACATCAGGGTTCATACACATTTTACTACTAAAATTCGATCTCCAGAACTTTCAAGTACATTTTCATAAGGTAATGTCTACATATACATGGTAAATAATAAGAAAAACAATGATTACAGCATATCATAGTACAGGCAACAGATTATTATGTTTACGTTTGTTTTTATATCTCTGTAAAACTGATTTTGATGATGCTGACACTGCATTAACCATGTGAGAGCAAGTTTTTGTCCAAGGACAGAAAATAAGTAAAGACAACTAATCTATATTAAAGTTAGGGCTGCACAATATATGATTTTAGCATCGCTATCGCAATGTGTGCATCCGCAATAGTCACATCACAGGACATGCAATGCTGAGGTTATAGTTTAATAAAGAGTTTAATCATAAATGGAGTAAAAGCTGATCATCTGCATGCATTTTTAAAGAGATAGCTCACCCAAAAATGACTTCGCATTTTCATTACACCCTTCACCTTCACATTTAGGAGTTTTATTTTTATTTTATTTTTAAATGAACAAAAATAAAGAAGATAGTTGAATAACTCCTATAGTATTGAAACAAGTGAAGTGTGAGTTAATAGTGAGCACATTTTAATCTTTGAGTGAACTGTCCCTTTAAGGCCTGTGACTGTGTGAACATTTCCATATTTCAGAGTTTAAACCATCCGGCCACAAGTCATCATTTTATCATTTAAATAAAGATGAAATAATCTACAATGAAGACTGCAGTGTTGAATATTCAATATCTGTACCAGAATAGTGAACACCTGAAAACTACAATTCACTTTTATATTTACTATATTTTATTTAATTCATTCATTTTCTGTTCAGCTTTGTATCTTTATTAATCCGGTGTCGCCGCAGCGGAATGAACCGCCAACTTATCCAGCACGTTTTTACACAGCAGATGCCCTTCCAGCCGCAACCCATCTCTGGGTAAACATAATTTATTTATCTATGCTTATAATTTGTTTGTTATATATTATTTGAGATTCACTCCTCTACAAAATCCCCCAATCAATCTAATTAAACCTGTTAAATCATCTGGTGAAATTGAGTTCACATCACAATATACATCACAGAAATACAAAGTATGGTCATGTCAGTTTTCCAATATTGTGCAGGTCTAATTCAACTATACAGATATGTGTTAAACTAATTTCCATCACTTTTCCTAAACTTTATGGGTTTTTCTGTTTTTCCAAAACTTTTCCAGGTCTTGAAAATGCCATGACACAATCCCATGACTTTTCCAGGTTTTCCATGACTGTATAAACCCTGTACTTTATAATTCTTCTGTGACTTTAAGTATTTTTGGATTATTATACCCGTTAAAATATTCTCTGTAGTGTTGGTCAATATCGTGAGAATACCATATACCTCCATAAAAGCTCCTGCAATTAACTGCAGCAAGAAAGAAGACTAGAGTGCAGTGCTGCAAAGACACGAGACACCAGTATAATGAAGGGCATGTTCACATAGAAATACTACAGAAAAGTAGTGAATTGGAATGCAATGATTACACTAACAACACTACAGCGACATGCAATTAGTTTGTCCACACCAGACACAAAAAAAGATAAAAACCAGGCATTCAGAAGCAGAGAACAGTGCATTACACTCCCAAACAAATGAACCAGCTCATCATCTAATTAATACACATTTACTATTAATCTAAGTACATGCTGAGAGACTGATGTTTATCTCGGTCACAGTTTAACTATATGTTCGCCAGCTATTTATGTTCAAGATCTGAGGTGAACTACTGCTGCTTTCAGTACAGCAATAAAATACATGTAAAATGACATTTAACACTGAATAAAGCACACAATCTGCAGCTGAGGTGATCATTCTCATAGTAATTTATGCTGTTATTCAGCCACGACGATGCACAAATTTAGCTTGACAGTGTCTTTTAACATGGAAAGCATAGCTTTTATTGCATGCACAGTTAAAACTGGGTGTTAGAAATCAACAAATAACACAGACTGGATCATAAATGAAAGTGTGTATCGACCTGGTCTGTAGTATCGGTCCAGGATGGAGAGTGTGAGGAAAGCTCCGTATCCATGAGCGGCGAATGGGGCTTTGGCGAGAGCTGACAGGTGATCCATATAGTAAAGGCCGGGTCCATCGGTCTCATCATACCCCGCCAACAGCAGATTCACGTGATATGGAGTCTGACAGAAACAAACAGAGACGTGTTAAAGTCACTACAGTATAATCCACAGATGAAAATTCAACATACAGAATTTTATGCCTTCTTAAAACAGGCGCAATGATATCACGCAGTGCCTGAGAATAGCGCCAGAGCTAAGCATCAGCAGAGTGTGTGTAATATGTTTCTTCGCAGGTGTTTTGTTTTTTCTGAGCGTTATCTTCATGTATAGCTCAAACTCGCTCATTCAGAAGCAGGAACCATCTTTAATCATAAGGTCAACACAAAACAAGTTTCCATCTGAAGCTCCTTCATGGGACTCCACACTTGTAAACACTCGCTCCATCGGGCTCGCGGCTACCAAGAAGACCAATCACAGAGCTCGCGCTACGTGTCGTTGCGCCATGTAACCACATTTTTTTTAGAGGTTCGCCTCAGCATCAGCCATGACGAGGGATATTCGGCCATGCGAAGGCTCCGCCGGATCATACACATGCACTTGGATCAGATGTGCTCCAACATTAGGCACATTCAAATCAAGACTGAAAACACATCTGTTTAGCTGTGCCTTTACTGAATGAGCACTGTGCTACGTCCGACAGATCGCACTATTATGTTTTTCTCTTCTTTTATAACACATTTTATCTGCTTTAAGGCTTATTTATTTTATTTTTTAATATTATATATTTTTTTACCATTTTTATTATTTGTTTTTATTTTTATTATACTTGTTTCTTTTATTCCTGTTTATGTAAAGCACTTTGAATTGCCACTGTGTATGAAATGTGCTATAGAAATAAACTTGCCTTGCCTTGATGTATAAATCAGCCTTAATACGTTTTAGTAGAAAAACGTTTTTAGAAAAACTTTTGCCAGCTTTATTATGAATCAAAGGCCATGTCCACAGTAATGAGATGCCGTTTTTAGGAAAAGAAAACGTGTCTTTTTGAAAACGGTGTACAAACTGAACACATCTGAAAGCGCCGTTTTCGGGTTTTCAATCGTTTCCGTGTGGATGACCATATTTTGTAAGGAATTGAAAACCATAGTTTGCATATGGACCGTTATTAAACCAAAATGCTGTTTTTAAATGTCTCCAGATCAGTGTAGACGCAACCTAAAGATCAAACACCGGCCATGTCCACACTAATACAGTTTAATTTAGGGCTGCACAATACTGGATAAATCTGACATTGCAGTATTTTAGTTTCCTGCAATAAATATTGCATTATGAACACAGTTTTGCAAGGAAATTTGGCCACACTTTATTTTGATGGTCCGTTTGTTGAATTTAAGTTACGTTGCATCAACATGCCAACTCATTCTCATTAGCTTATATGCAGACTGTAAGGGTTGGGGTTAGGATTAGCGCAAGTTGACTTGCACTTGCAAAGTTTCTTATAGTCAGTTAAATGCACTAATTTACATATCAGCAACGTTATCATGTAGTATCTGACAAGCGTAAGCCCGTCATGTCTCTACTCTCTGAGGCGCCGTGTATTATATTATATTAAAACATTACATCCAGATGCACATTAAATAGGTTCTATTTACCATATTACTTTGTGTGATGACGTAATCACAACTCAAAACTACATCTTTATGTAGTAAACAAAATAATTATTGTTTTCTCAAAGTGACTGACCATCTCAGCAAAAACATTATTTGAAAAATGTTGATTTAGATTTGTGTGAAAAATAGAGCTGACTATTTGTTAAATACAAACACTTTTTGATAAGAATTATTTATTTTTAAATATAACACTGATAATGAAGAGTTACATTCTCTAACAATCACAGCTTGTGTTCTTACTCTTTTTAACTTGTGAAATTAACACATTTGTAAAAGTGAGAACAATTATAGCACTATTGGAATTTATTGCTACCTAAATTACCAACAATTATACATGTTAACAAATATCAGTAAAATAACAGTTATAAAAAACAATCTGAGCTAGTAATTTAACTTGAATGTGATGTGTGTGTTGAGTGAAGCCTGCAGCCGCTGCTCTTTTGAGTCACTTTTTAAAAAGTGCTAAAAGTAGCCAAACGAATGTTAAACATGGCTAAAAGTAGCCAAACGAATGTTAAAAATGGCTAAGTAGATAAACGAATGTTAAAAATGGCTAAAAGTAGCCAAACGAATGTTAAAAATGGCTAAAAGTAGCCAAACGAATGTTAAAAATGGCTAAAAGTAGCCAAACGAATGTTAAAAATGGCTAAAAGTAGCCAAACGAATGTTAAAAATGGCTAAGTAGCCAAACGAATGTTAAAAATGGCTAAAAGTAGCCAAACGAATGTTAAAAATGGCTAAAAGTAGCCAACCGACTGTTAAAAATGGCTAAGTAGCCAAACGAAGTTAAAAATGGCTAAAAGTAGCCAACCGACTGTTAAAAATGGCTAAAAGTAGCCAACCGACTGTTAAAAATGGCTAAGTAGCCAAACGAAGTTAAAAATGGCTAAAAGTAGCCAACCGACTGTTAAAAATGGCTAAAAGTAGCCAAACGAATGTTAAAAATGGCTAAGTAGCCAAACGAAGTTAAAAATGGCTAAAAGTAGCCAACCGACTGTTAAAAATGGCTAAAAGTAGCCAAACGACTGTTAAAAATGGCTAAAAGTAGCCAAACGAATGTTAAAAATGGCTAAAAGTAGCCAACCGACTGTTAAAAATGGCAAAAAGTAGCCAAACGAATGTTAAAAATGGCAAAAAGTAGCCAAACGAATGTTAAAAATGGCTAAAAGTAGCCAAACGAATATTAAAAATGGCTAAAAGTAGCCAAACGAAGTTAAAAATGGCTAAAAGTAGCCAACCGAAGTTAAAAATGGCTAAAAGTAGCCAACCGACTGTTAAAAATGGCTAAAAGTAGCCAAACGACTGTTAAAAATGGCTAAAAGTAGCCAAACGAATGTTAAAAATGGCTAATAGTAGCCAAACGAATGTTAAAAATGGCTAATAGTAGCCAAACGAATGTTAAAAATGGCTAAAAGTAGCCAAACGAATATTAAAAATGGCTAAAAGTAGCCAAACGAAGTTAAAAATGGCTAAGTAGCCAAACGAAGTTAAAAATGGCTAAAAGTAGCCAACCGACTGTTAAAAATGGCTAAAAGTAGCCAAACGACTGTTAAAAATGGCTAAAAGTAGCCAAACGACTGTTAAAAATGGCTAAAAGTAGCCAAACGAATGTTAAAAATGGCTAAAAGTAGCCAAACGAATGTTAAAAATGGCTAAAAGTAGCCAAACGAATGTTAAAAATGGCTAAAAGTAGCCAAACGAATGTTAAAAATGGCTAAAAGTAGCCAACTGACTGTTAAAAATGGCTAAAAGTAGCCAAACGAAGGTTATAAATGGCTAAAAGTAGCCAAACGAAGTTAAAAATGGCTAAAAGTAGCCAAACGAATGTTAAAAATGGCTAAAAGTAGCCAAACGAATGTTAAAAATGGCTAAAAGTAGCCAACTGACTGTTAAAAATGGCTAAAAGTAGCCAACTGACTGTTAAAAATGGCTAAAAGTAGCCAAACGAAGGTTATAAATGGCTAAAAGTAGCCAAACGAAGTTAAAAATGGCTAAAAGTAGCCAAACGAAGGTTATAAATGGCTAAAAGTAGCCAAACGAAGTTAAAAATGGCTAAAAGTAGCCAAACGAATGTTAAAAATGGCTAAAAGTAGCCAACTGACTGTTAAAAATGGCTAAAAGTAGCCAAACGAAGGTTATAAATGGCTAAAAGTAGCCAAACGAAGTTAAAAATGGCTAAAAGTAGCCAAATGACTGTTAAAATTTGTTAAATTTGTTGCTAGGTTCTTTTTGAAAAAAAAAAAAAAAGAAATTTTAAAAAAAGTAGTTGGGGTAGTATGAAAAGTTGCTGAATTTAGCAACAAAATTGCTAAGTTGGCAACACTAAATGCAACAAATGCTTTTCTTGATTTGCTTTGTCTCGTTTCTAGTCCAAATATCTAAAAATGTAAACATGTAAAAATAGTTTTGTTTTCAACCTGAGAAGAAAAGTCAAAATTAAAGAGTTTTCCTGAAAATAATCTGCCAGTGGGGAGGCTAAATAATTTTGTGTTCACTTCAAAATATAGATATTTGAATTATAAACAAGTAAAACACTTTACTTGCATAAACCGTATAAATACAGTAATTAAATACAAGTCTGTGGTTCCTGTTCAACTATAATTCAGACTCAGCATTGCATATCTTGAAATGTGACTATTACGGGTGTGCACATTGCGATATTAATGCTGAAACGATTTTTTCTTTTTAAACATTGTACAAAGTGGACATTTTTACAGTCGTTTTAGTGTCGATGACCTTGAATTTGGAAAAGAATTTAAACCAACACGGAGCATTTTTAGGCTAAAGCACAATTTTCTAATTTACAGTTGAAGTCTGATTATTAGCCTAGGAGAGCATGTTTGCTAATTTTTTCAACATTTTTAATCATAATAGTTTTAATAACTGATTTCTTTTCTCTTTGCCATGATGACAGTAAATAATATTAGACTAGATATTCTTCAAGACACTTGGCTTAACTAGGTTAATTAGGGTAAAGTTAGGGTACAGAACAGTGGTTTGTTCTATAGACAATCCAAAATAAATATTGCTAAAGGGGGCTAATAATATTGACCGTAAAATGGCTTTAAAACAATTAAAAACTGCTTTTATTCTAGCTGAAATAAAACAAATAAGACTTTCTCCAGAAGAACAAATATTAGAGGAAATACTGTGAGAAATTCCTGAGTCTGTTCAACATCATTTGGGGAATATTTAATATATAAAAAGCAAATTCACAGGAGGTCGAATAATTCTGACTTCAACTGTATGTGGATTAGTGTAGACGTAGCCAAAGAGAAAACCCGAGAGCCAGCAAACAGAGATCAGCGGGAGCGGAGGGATGGCGGGAGGGAGATATGGGTGTGAACGAGCTGAGAAACAGGAGTGTGTTGCGGTCTGGAGGGGGGGTCTCGGTGTCACCAGCAGTGTGACATCTGCAGGAAGACGCACCCCTGTTGCCGACAGCACCTACACCTGGAGCTCTGCCAGCGCTCATTAAAACTTCTCTCAGTCCTCGTCCTGCAAACACCACCAAAAACTTCAGTCTAACAGCGGGATTTCTGATTGCAGAGCTCACAAAACCGCTAGACTGACATCCAGGGGCAATGGAGCCGTTTCATAAGACTGTTAGGACACATTTAGCGGTCATCAGCATCTTAAATCATTGAAAGTTTTTAATATTTGGATTTTTTTATTAAAACATATGAATATTTGTATGTATTATATCATCTTTGCACCAAATTCCTGCTTGTGTGAGCTGGGTGTAAGGCAGTGTGTATGGGGGCATGACAGTAAACCTGACTTTATTCTCTCTTCAGGCTGCCGTTATCAGTCTCACACTATTGTTTCCCTCTTTCTGAAAGTCTTGATAACACCATTGTGGAGTTTTTCTTTTGCTATTTCAGCAAATAGGATTGTAAATAAATGATTTGTCACATGCTCCAATTCACTGCGCTCTGAGTTTACCAAATATGACCACTTCTGCTGCTGGTCCATTATGTTTTCCAGTCAGGCTACCAAATATTTAATCCATCCATCTTAATCTGATGAAAATCAGACTTTTTTTTACACAATAGATTTATTAATATTTCAGTTTGCATCATAGACTGTAAAATGTATGGACGGAGCATCCGTGACGTCACCCATAGGTTTCTGAACACTGCAAAAGAAGCTACAAGTAGGCGCGGCCAACCGTCGCCATTTTGTTCGCGCGTCATCGCACCCACGTCGGGATACCAAACAAGGGCAAAGAGGCGGAGAGTGGGCGGAGCTACAGACACCTGCTGGCACTTTGCTCAGACCTGGCAGACGGACTTTACTTTGGGAGAAACGCTTGATACTTTATTACCTGCGACTCGTTTGTGTTCTGACCACATGTGCTTGGTTGTACACTATATCAATAAAGTGTTTAGACTTTTAAAAACACTGTAGTAATACATTGAGCCACTAAGCA
>NC_079453.1:50380924-50390924 GCF_903798145.1 Danio aesculapii
TATTTATTATTACTTTATTTAACTTTTGTACTTATTTACATTTATTTTATATGTATTTATAATTCACTTAGTATTATGGTTTGTATTAATTAAATCGTTTATATTCATTTTGTATGCATTTCTTATTATTTTATTGTTAATATTTAGTTCATATAAAATAGTTTTGTGTGCATTTCATATTTATTTCTTATTATTCTTACTTATTATAACGTATATTTATTTATTTTTTATTAATTTCTTATTCCTTTATTTCTTATTATTGTTATTATTTATTTAATTTATAATAATTTTGTGTGCATTTCTTATAATTTTTACTTATTATAACGTATATTTATTTATTTTTTATTAATTTCTTATTTCTTTATTTTTTATTATTGTTATTATTTATTTAATTTATATTAATTTTGTGTGCATTTCTTATAATTTTTACTTATTATAACGTATATTTATTTATTTTTTATTAATTTCTTATTCCTTTATTTCTTATTATTGTTATTATTTATTTAATTTATATTAATTTTGTGTGCATTTCTTATAATTTTTACTTATTATAACATATATTTATTTATTTTTTATTAATTTTTTTTTACTTTATTATTTATTTAGTTTATATTATTTAGCACGCATTTCTTATTGTTATTATAATTTATATTTATTTTTTGAATGAATTTCTTATTCCCTTATTTATTATTATTGTTATTATTTATTTAATTTATATTAATTTTGTGTGCATTTCTTATTATTCTTACTTATTATAACGTATATTTATTTATTTTTTATTAATTTCTTATTCCTTTATTTCTTATTATTGTTATTATTTATTTAATTTATATTAATTTTGTGTGCATTTCTTATAATTCTTATTATAACGTATATTTATTTATTTTTTATTAATTTATTTTTCCTTTATTATTTATTTAGCTTATATTATTTAGCATGCATTTCTTATTATTGTTATTATAATTTATATTTATTTTTTGAATGAATTTCTTATTCCCTTATTTATTATTATTGTTATTATTTGACTTGCTATTTTGCATCAGTGTTGTGTAATTATTCCTTGTGTTTGTGGAATGTTTAATGAAAAACACAGCAAAAAGAAAAGGAAAGTGGTGTTTTAAATTGAATCGATTGTTCATTTCAGTCTTAAGTGTGGATGAATACTACAGACCGAATGTCTTTAAACAAATTATATGCGATTTAATAATGTTTGCACACCATGCAAAAGCAGCAGTATTTACTGAAGGTGATAAAACACCTGATTGTGTTGCAGACACACACATACACCAGTTTACAGTTTCTCATCCACTTCATAAATAAACATATCGCCTGTTCACACATTTCCCAGCATACCACCGTCTCGGATATGCAAATACAGCATCAGATTCAGCCGTTTCATTGGTTGCTGTGATTTACGATGCAGCAAAACTATACATGCTCACACAATTAAATGTAAACCCTCGTGTTTACAGGCTTCTGGTGTGATTACTGCTTACCGTTCCTCATTTTGTAAAGCTGGACGTTCTTCTGGATGTACTCTGCAAACTGTACGGTGTCTCCGGCTTCACCCACACACAGCAGCAGGATCTTCTCACTCAGCTTGAACATCTTGTCATAATCTGGTACAAAGAGAAACCGTGTGTGACAAATATATTGCATTTTACTCAAAATATATCACATCTAGACTTTAATATGGAATTCCTCTCCTCTTCTGTCTTTATTTTTGCAACTGGTTAAACACTTTTGAAATGTCTGCAAACATTCAATAATAAGAGGTCATTCATCTTGTGCAAGATCTGCTTAATCATCATAATGCATACAACTTTTGCATTTTGGATTTGTTTGGTGTCGGACTCAAATTAATTTAACAAGCATAACACTCTTTACATGTTTCAATCCACATTGCATATTATTAACAACCTCTCATTAATTACTGAAAAAAGTAAACAATGAATGTCTTAATGTTCTAATGCATTCAATAGTTTTAGGGTTTAACTTCAAAATGGGGTGACAGAGGCTCAGTGGTTAGCACAGCAAGAAGGTCACTGGTTCGAGTCCCAGCAGGGTCAGTTGGTGTTTCTGTGTGGAGTTTGCATGTTCTCCCTGTGTTGGTGTGGGTTTCCTCCGGGTGCTCCGGTTTCCCCCACAGTCCAAACACATGCGCTATAGGGGAATTAACATCCGCTGTGTAAAACATACGCTGGAATAATTGCCGGTTCATTCCGCTGTGGCAACCCCTGATGAATAAAGGCACTACGCCGAAAGAAAATGAATGAATGAACATAAAAATGCAGAAATTCTTTGAAATTGAATATTATTTAAGGAAAGTAAATAAATACCCACTGCGTAGCCCGATTTGTCTAACATGGACATGTTTATTAACTAATTAAAGAGTGAGACAAATGTATTTGACAATTATAAACTCATAAAGAACTCTACAAGAAGCACTTTTGACACATGTAGGTGCTCCAGACATACATAGAAACCAGGTCTGAAATGACCCCAAACAGAAATATCTGAAAGATTAAATTATGCATTTTGAGAGTCTCAAAACGGACAGCATGGCGGCTCAGTGGTTAGCACTGTGGCCTCACAGCAAGAAGGTCATTGGTTCGAGTACTGACTGGGTCAGTTGGTGTTTCTTTGTGGAGTTTGCATGTTCTCCCCGTGTTGGCGTGGGTTTCCTCCGGGTGCTCCGGTTTCCCCCACAGTCCAAACACATGCGCTATAGGGGAATTGATCAACTAAATTGGCCGTAGTGTATGAGTGTGTGTGAATGCGTGTTTATGGGTGTTTCCCAGTGATGGGTTGCAGCTGGAAGGGCATCTGCTGTGTAAAACATTTGCTGGATAAGTTGGCGGTTCATTGCACTGTGGCAACCACTGAAAAACGTGTGTGTGTGTCTGTGTGTAATAATCAGCCAAGAGCCTTCAGTTCAGCGTTGCCAGACGCATGATAATTATCGTATTTGTACAATAATTTCGACCTCTGAATGATCAATAATGAAAAAAATCCTATTACGTACGATAACTTCAGAATTTTATGGCATTTAAAATTAATCTCTTTGTAATCTTATGGGGCTTCTATGCTAACTGATCTAGCTGCATATTTTATCTACTGTCTGTGAGGAGAATCGCATCTTACATCACATCTTCTCAGCCAATCAACGTGGAGAATGTCTCTCTCTCTCATGAGTTAACATTCCTGCCGCTCACTGCCGTGCTTAGGTCAGTAGTTTATAGGTTGAATCGTCAGGTCGATCATTTAAGCAGTGAAGTTTTTAAAAGTAGTGCTGAAAAGGGAGGTGAGAAGGTGAGGAGTTTACCCTTGATGTTCTCGATTTTTCCCATTCAAATGCATCATGTGAACGTGTTTCTCCAAAGGTAATCTCATCTAAACAAAGCCACAAATCGGCTCATTACAGATACTCTGAATGGGCTCATGCACACCTCAGAGTGTGTTAAATTCAGGAGGCTGCACTGCTTTCAAGCCAAGCAGCACTGTTGGAAACGAGACTTAAGGCAGGGGTGCCCAAACTCGGTCCTGGAGGGCCGGTGTCCTGCATATTTAAGTTTCAATCCCAATTAAACACGCCTGAACCAGCTAATCAAGCTCTTTCTAGATCTTCTAGGTGTGTTGAAGGAAGTTGGAGCTAAAATATGCGGGACACTGGCCCTCCAGGACCGAGTTTGTACACCCCTGTTCTAAGGTACTGGAATATATTCTTTTTTTACATATTGAGGTAATTTGCACATTGTGTACGATAATTTTCATCCAAATACGATCATTCTGAGAATCTGATATGATACTTTGACATCTCCAATCTGGCAACACTGCTTCAGTTTCATTATAAAGATCATTTGCAGTTGCTGTCAGAAGTTGGACTCTGACTCTGTTGAGTATTTTATTGAACAATAAGTTCAATTTCATGTCAAATTAATCTGTAAATTCTCGGTGCATATAAATAGACCTTTATTTCATAATTGTGTTATGATGACACACACACATAAGCAGATTGAGTCGCTTTACTTTCACTTTCACAAATGAATCGCAAACTCATCCTCAACAGCCGAGGACCGTAAAATCACTAATACCGATGAGTTGATCCAAATACAGGTTAAAATACAGTCTAAATAAAGTTTGATTAAACTAAAAGCTCATATTTTATTATATATGTAAATCAGTTCCACGCAAAAACCGCTTTAGCTAACATTAGCAAGCTAGCCTGAAACTGCTGTAAACTCCGAAGAGAAGAGAATACTTATATGCAAATTACACAGAAACGTTTAAAGAGTGAAATGTGGTTTTTTGGAGCAGTGTACAACATTAGTTTTGGTAAACATGCGTTATTCTGTCGCTGTCTGAGCCGTTAGCTTGATGCTAATATGCTAACTCACCGTGCTTCATCTGGATTATACTGCTCGCCGCGACGTTATCAGCCGCCACCAAAACAAAGTCTGGCCCCTGAATCCCGATCAAATACTCCATACTGTGGAATGAGTTTAAGGTTGATTTAACAAACTCTATTCACTTAGTGGACTAGCGCTGCAGCTCTGTCAGATATTACACAGCAAAAGCTGAATGGAAGAGCGGCGGCGCGCGGTTTACACGTCATCATAGAGAGGCCACGTGACACGGAGGTTTGTTGCTGCAGCCAAAAGTTAATGATATTTATTTGCATGTATTTATTGAAATACATGAATTAAAACAGTAATTATACCGAGTATTATTCATACTGTTTATTAAATCACCCATTAGTTGCATTTTATTAACGTCTACCTCTACCCCCAACCCTAAATCAAACCATCACAGTAATGTAAAACAGTAATTATACAGGGTATTATTCATATTATTTCTTAAATTACCAATTAAATAGCATTTTATTAACGTCTACCCAGAACATTGTAGGATTCACAATATTAGGCTCATTATTAAATACTAATAAATCCTGTATGGCATATTTAAAACATGTTATATAAATATATTATACTACTATTATAAAATAATAATTATTTACAATCATTCAAACCACTAGAGTTCACACATTTGAGTTTTCATCATTTCAATAAGACTCAAATTTGGTATTATTTCTTATTGTCTGACATTTTGATTAGTAAATTCAGAATAGTTTTATTTTTCACATAAATATATACAGTCTGTTACTCTGGATAACAGTCGACATTATTTTCCCCATATTTTGATATTGTGCACTAAACCTATTTGCATTTAATCTTATCTGGTTCCTCATTTGTGCATACATTTGCAACATGTCGATTTATGAGTTTATTTGTGATAGCAGAATTGTGCATTGAAAATGATTGGAAAATGTATATGCAATATACAAGAATA
Organism: Danio aesculapii; assembly: GCF_903798145.1. Lineage (NCBI taxonomy): Eukaryota > Metazoa > Chordata > Actinopteri > Cypriniformes > Danionidae > Danio > Danio aesculapii. The sequence continues at coordinate 50,386,274 of NC_079453.1, forward strand.
ATTTGAAAATACATAAAACTTTAATTTATCCCTATGCACACACAAACACAACCGTTTTTCAGCAGTTTGTTGGCTCCAAGTGATAGCAGAACCAATTTATGTCAAAATCCTATAGTAATGTATAGTAAATAACATAGTGTTTTTGAACTATACTATAGTAAAGTGTATTATACTTTATATATTATATTTTTTCTAAGTCTTTGTTAATGAATGATCATGGTGAACTGATAAAACAGTTATAAACACTGTAGTGTTTTAGTATAATATCTGCAATAGTTATAGAAAAGTACAGTATTGGGTCATTTTTATATATTACTGTACTTGTGTCACCATAGCAACTATAGAATTGTGGCAAAAGATCAGTCACTATAGTTGTTGTGTTACCATAGCAACGATCAATTACTATAGTTGTTGTGTTACCATAGCAACGATCAATTACTATAGTTGTTGTGTTACCATAGCAACTGTAGAATCATCACAACAGATTAATTACTAAAGTTGTTGTGTGTTCCCATAGCAACTGTAGAATCACCACAACAGATCACTGTAGTTGTTGTGTCACCATAGCAACTATAGAATGACCACAACAGATCGATTACTTTAGTTGTTGTTACCATAGCAACTGTAGAATCACCACAACGGATTAATTACTATAGTTGTTGTGTTACCATAGCAACTGTAGATTCACCACAACAGATCAATTACTATAGTTGTCGTGTTAACCTGGCAACTGTAGAATCACCATAACGTAACAATCGCTATAGTTGTTGTGTTACCATAGCAACTATAGAATCATCAGAACAGATCAATTACTCTAGTAGTTGTGTTACCATAGCAACTGTAAGATCACCACAACAGATCAATTACTGTAGTTGCAGTGTTACCATAGCAACTGTAGACTGCCCTCAACAGATCAATTACTTTAGTTGTTGTTACCATAGCAACTGTAGAATCACTACAACAGACCAATTACTATAGTTGTTGTTACCATAGCAACTGTAGAATCACCACAACAGATCAATTACTATTGTTGTTGTTACCATAGCAACTGTAGAATCACCACAACAGATCAGTTACTTTAGTTGTTGTTACCATAGCAACTGTAGAATCACCACAACAGATCAATTATTATAGTTCTTGTTACCATAGTAACTGTAGAATCACCACAACAGATGAATAACTATAGTTGTTGTTACCATAGCAACTGTAGATTCACCACAACAGATCAATTACTTTAGTTGTTGTTACCATAGTAACTGTAGAATCACCACAACAGATGAATTACTATAGTCGTTGTTACCATAGCAACTGTACTACCTGTACCACAACAGATTGTTTACTATACATAAAAATCGCAGCTTATAAATCATTCCCAAAATGTCAAGATACATATCAAGTGGAGCAGTGGGTAGCATGATCGCCTCACAGCAAGAAGGTTGCTGGTTTGAGCCTCGACTGGGTCAGTTGGTGCTTCTGTGTGGAGTTTGCATGTTCTCCCCGTGTTGGTGTGGGTTTCCTCCGGGTGCTCCGGTTTCCCCCACAGTCCAAATACATGCGCTATAGGGGACTTGGTGAACTAAATTGGCCGTAGTGTATAAATGTGTGTGTGAATGAGTGTGTATGGGTGTTTCCCAGTGATGGGTGGCGGCTGGAAGGGCATCTGCTGCGTAAAACATATGCTGGATAAGTTGGCGGTTCATTCTGCTGTGGCGACCCCAGATTAATAAAGGGAATGAATGACTGAATGAATGGTTTGCAGTGCATTATTAATAAATCTATAGTGTTATGTCTATTGAATTCCTAAGAAATATGTGGAGTGAGAATGAATGATTGATCATGTGTGCTTCAGATCCTACAAACCCACAGCTGCAGCTTTTTCTACAGCCGTCAACACTACAAAGACTGCATTCATGTTCATTAGTTTAGCTCCTGTGTGTGTGTGTGTGTGTGTGTGTGTGTGTGTGCTGCTTTCCATACGAGGACCAACACTCTTCATCATAGTAAAAACAACAGGCAGAAGATTATTATATTCTTTTCTCTGAGAGCTATTTTTGCTTGGTATATATATATATATATATATATATATATATATATAAGTCATATATGTATACATTATTATATCTGAGTCATTGAAAACATTTTATTATTCTGGGTTGCTGTAACCAACGTTGGGTCAAATATCACAAATCCAATATTTTATATCCAATTAAATTTCAATTACACTTTACACAGATGGGTTGGTCCATATTTGACCCAAATTTGGGTTGCAACAACCAAACATGTTTTAGTGTGTGCAACAAATCTACTTGAATGACTCAAATACCTTTTATTAAATAAAATATTAATAATTTAATAAGAAATAAAACTTCAAAATATGAAATTAAGCTCAAATATCATTCAGCATGTGATATATTTATGTCAAAATTGAACACATACTTATTACTCTGCATTCTAAATAATGCTGGGTTGTTTCATATTTACATATGGGTAAAATATGCGCAAAAGAACAAACAAAACTGCTGGGTTATTTTTTTGTAATTGAATGTATTGTTTAATTTTGATCCAGTGGTTAGGTTTGTCCATATTTCACCCAAATTTGGTTTGACATAACCCAGCTAAGTTTTCAATAATTCAGATATAAAAATATCTACATATATGAATCATTGAAAACATTTTCAAAAATCAGCGTTGTTATAACCCACGTTGGGTCAAATATTCACAAATCTAATATTTGGATTTTTTTCAATTTAATTTAAATTACACTTTACACAGCTGGGTTGGTCTATATTTGACTCAACACTGGGTTAAAACAACCAAACATGTTTTAGTGTGTGCAGGAAATCTACTTAAATGACTCAAATACCTTCTGTAATAATATAAATAAAATAATAATAATAATTTAATATGAAATAAAAGGTCAAAATATGAAATTAAGTTCAATTGTTGTTCAGCATATGATATATTTATGTCAAAATTACACACATACTTATGATTCTGCATTCTAAATAATGCTGGGTTATTTCATTTTTCATTGGGTAAACTATGGAAAAACTAATATGCTGGGTTATTTTCATGTAATTTCATGCATTATTGAATTTTAACCCATATTTTATCCAAATTTAGATTGAAATAACCCAGCATTTGTTATTAATTGTACTAATAATTCATTCATTTTTTTCAGCTTAGTCCCATCATTAATCTGGGGTCACCACAGCGGAATAATCTGCCATGCCCTTCCAGCTGTAACACATCACTGGGAAACACTCATTCACAAACACACACTACAAACAATGTAGCTTACCCAATTCACCTGTACCACATCTTTGGACTTGTGGGTTAACCAGAGCGCCCAGAGGAAACCATGTGAACATGGGGAGAACATGCAAACTCCACACAGAAATGCCAACTAACCCAGCGAGGCTCGAACCAGCGACCTTCTTGCTATTCGGCGACAACGATACCTAATGCGCCACCACACAGCCTGTACTTATAACATGTGACCAAAATAATTTGATTATGTTTCAAATGATTAACAATCTTGAATGAATAAAACAGGACAGTGCCACAATATAAAGTAACTTCAGATGACAATTATTGAGTATTTTATTATCTTTAATTATCCTTAGAATCCTTTTAATCCTTAAAGTCTCTTTTAAATCATATCATATATAAAAACAAGATTATTATTTCCTCAAAAGAACAGGACACACTCCTAAAAAACAAATACATCATAAGAACATATACTATATATAACACACCCACCCACATGTTGTTTTTAGGTGGTTTATAAGGACTCTGTGTGTATTTTATACAGTATAAACGCGTATTATATTGCTTTACACAATTTGTCCTCATAAACCATCAAAGACCAGTAAACAGAGACACACACACATGTTTGATTTTGTGAATTGTGGAGACATTTTATGGGTTTCCTTTGTTTTTAATACTCTCTCTCTCACACACACACGTTAATTTAGGGGATTAAAAAAGCTTATTATATGTTCTTACAATACAAATTTGTTCTCATAAACCACCAAATATCTAGTACACATATTAGTGTTTTGTGAATTGCGGGGACATTCTATAGGTTTCCATTGTTTTTAACACACTCACACACATATATGTTGGTTTTGGTGGTTTTTTAAATCATAATAAATAAAAATCATGATTATTATTTCCTCAAAAGAACAGGACACACTCTTGAAAAACCAATTTGTATCGTAAGAACATAAGCATTTATATGCACACACACACACACACACACACGTTATTTTTTTGTGGTTTATAAGGACTCTGAGGTAAAAAAAAAAAATGCGTATTGTATTGCGTTACACAATTTGTCCTCATAAAGCATCAAAGACCAGCAAACAGAGACACACACACATGTTTGATTTTGTGAATTATGGAGACATTTTATGGGTTTCCTTTGTTTTTAATACTCTCTCTCTCTCTCTCTCTCACACACACACACACACACACACACACACACACACACACGCACACACGTTAATTTAGGTGATTACAAAAGCTTATTATAAGTTCTTACAATACAAATTTGTCCTCATAAACCACCAAATATCTAGTACACACATGTTTGTTTTTGTAAATTGTGGGGACATTCCATAGATTTCCATTGTTTTCAATACTCACA
>NC_079453.1:50395924-50425924 GCF_903798145.1 Danio aesculapii
TAAGCTGGTCTTTTCAGTAGGGGAGTATTGAGAAATGTGTCCTAGCGTCTGTAAAAAACTGTAAAACCACCAAAATATTCTGTAATACCGTTCCTAAGGTATGTGTAAGACTTATTATTTACTTTTTTTTTAGGACAACAGTCTCGCCAGCAGAAAATCCATTTTAAATAGTAAATAAATCTGTGTTCTTGAATCTAATGAAGACAGCAGAAGTCGTTTCATTATTTATGACATGTTTACTGCTCCAAAATACTTTAAATCTTTCAAAAGATAAAATATATTGTTTTCAAAGGGGCGACGCAGTGGCACAGTGGGTAACGCTCTCGCCTCACAGTAAGAAGGTCACTAGTTCGAGCCTCAGCTGGGTCAGTTGGCATTTCTGTGTGGAGCTTGCATGTTCTCCCCACGTTTGTGTGGGTTTCCTTCGGGTGCTCTAGTTTCCTCCACAAGTCCAGACACATGCGCTATAATTGGGTAAGCTAAGTTGTCCGTAGTGTATGTGTGTGAATGAGAATGTATGGATGTTTCCCAGTGAAGGGTTGCAGCTGCAAGGGTATCTGCTGCGTAAAACATATGCTGGATAAGTTGGCGGTTCATTCCGCTGTGGCGACCCCAGATTAATAAAGGGACTAAGCTGAAAAGAATAATAATGAATCATATTTGTATACTTTTATATAATACTTTTTCTTTAGTATTTTATATAATATTTATAAAATATTTTAAGTGCGTTCAAAGCCTAGTTCTTCATGAAAATAGTTATATTTAGCACCAAAAATAGTTCTGTTACTGGTACAAAACTAAATAAAAATCCCTAAAAGTGTAGTTGTGTAATTTGAGTATTCAAAGTGTCAACATAGAGGAAATAATGCACACAATTTCTGCTCTGTCCAGATAAAACGGCAGGTTTTCCTGCACTATTGTGCTAATTTGCGATCAATTCTTCAGCCGGAGACTGCAGAGCAGCGCTGATCTTGGCTCCAGAGGGACTCGTCTGAGTTTGGGGATTATGGACTCATCGCCCAAGGGTAGTTTGTTAAGAGTTGAGCGTGTTTTGAACTCAGATTAAGAGTATAGGTGGTGCACGGGGGGCAGAGCAAATTAATAGTATTCATGGTTTTTGTGTGGCCCCGTTTCAGTCAGCGGATGAGAAATCTGGAGGGTGCAATCTTCAGCGTGTTAAATAGCTGAAAACAGTGTGTCAGTGTGTGTGTGTGTGGGGTGGGCGATCACACAATGGAGGGCAAGATCTTTTAGGGTCCAAGACAAAAAAGGGATTTCAAGCATCAAAACAATGAACAGCTTTTTTGTAGGGTAGAATGTGTCCTGTTTGATTTATTACTCTTTTCTGTGCGAATAAAATAATGACTTTACAGAAGACATGCTTTTCAGAATATAATGAGAATTCGTTAACACAAAATGACATCCATTTTTAGTGTCTCTACATCGAGCTAACTTTTGAAAGGTGATTTAGTGTAAAGCATGGTGTTTACTTGTCTGTAAAGAGAATCTTTTTGTTATTATAATCTATTGTTACACTGAATGAGCATTGACTTAGTAGATGTAGGATTTGTTTGACAAGTTTTGCTCGGAAACTAAACAAGGCACATTCTGTGATACTTCATATTTAAGATATGAAACAATAAGTGTGATAAATAAGTCAACAAACAGCACCAGACATAAAGCTTGGTCTTGTGTTTTTTTGAAGATCTTTTAACGCTAAAGCTTTCTAATCAAACCAAAAAGTGCTAAATAAAAACACTGAACGTATAGGGGAAAGCACCTGAGAGCAGATTGAGTAGCACAGTCTGGGACAGGGCTGGGGAAACTCAGTCCTGGAGGGCCGGTGTCCTGCACAGTTTAGCTCTAACTCTAATCAAACACACCTGCTTATAGATTTCTAGTGATCTGAAGACACTGATTAGCATGTTCAGGTGTGTTTGATTGGTGTTGGAGCAAAACTGTGCAGGACACCGGCCCTCCAGGACCGAGTTTGCCCACCCCTGGTCTGGGATAAGGAATATATTAGGAATTCCATGCAAATGTCAACCTTGCCGTGAAAAAAAATTACGTTTTCGCCAAAATAGCAAAACCGTTTCCGCGTTTTTTGTGTAGGTTTGTATTTGACAGTGCTTTATAAATACTAAAAAATGTCTCTGTCAAGAGTTTTCAAACTATTATTTTGGATTTACCAAAGTCAAACAAGTGGCAATTTCACATCCGTCACATCCATAACAGAAAGACATCACATCCATAACGAAGCTTGTTCCTCCTAAATGCGAAACTGTCAAATCAAATGAAATCAGTCATGTTTGTTCTAAAGTGAGCCCACTCTTCTCCTGTTGATTAGCAGAAATGTTTGGGGGTTGTGCAGTTTAATTCACAGAATTTCTATAAACGCATGTTGTGTAGTGTAAACTTAAAGACTTTTTTTGTCACATCCATAACGCATGTTTATTTCCCTCATTTAAAATATAAAACATGCTTACATACTGATATTTTTCTGATCTCATAACTCTGTGGTCAGTAGTTTCAGAAAATATAAACAGATGTTTCAATATAATGTACTTCCTCTGTCAATTTATGTTTTTAGATTTTACTGCAAATGTCACATCCATAAGGCTGGAATTGCTCATATACACGTTATTGAAAAGCTACAATAGCATGATACAGATTTTATTTAGCATTTTTAAGCTATTTTATGATTGTGGTAATTTAATAAAAATATATATTTTTTTGTCATAAAATTCTTAGTCTTGCAAATAGCATTGAACATTTTACAGCCACCCGCCCACCATATAATCCCATCTATCCCCAACAAAACAATCCCCAAATAAAACAATCAGCATCTGAAAAAATAAAACAAAAATATTAATAATAAATGAATAAATAAAAACAGCAAACCATATATATATATATATATATATATATATATATATATATATACACACATGTAGAATTGGCATGGATGGAGGGGACGTGCCACCAATATCCACCAATTACTGAAATGTCCCTACCAATAATTTAATCAACTCCAAATTAAATGAATGCTCCATTAACCCTTGGTAACCTACACATGCACAAAGTCAAGTTTGCTACGAGTACACTGTAATACTATTATCCAAAGCAGTGAAATGAATTCAGTAAATTTCAGTAAATCGAAATTCAGTTTTAATCTTGACCTCCATGATTATGAAAAACAAACTGGGATAAAACTGTTAAGGTGCGTCACACACCTCTCTAAATGTCTCTACATTCATATCTCCTCAAAGCCTGATTGCAGTAAACCATGTAAAATGACTTTTGCAGCATGTGACGTGACTATTATCTCTATTATTAAGTGTTTATTTTAGATTATTAAGTACTTTATTCATGTTTTCAAAAGAAACATGCGCTCTAGAGAGGTATATCCTCTCTAGGTATATGCATGCACATATACCTTCACTCAATCCACATCTAAGATTTTTAAATCATTAAAGAATGCAATAAGTTATTGCCTGTTTTCAATAAAAATGTTACCTATGTTTAATTGTTTTGTATATTCAGTGTCAAAAGGTCTGTGCACATCTGCAAGTAAATGTTGACATTAATGCAATAAAATAAAAGCACTGAATATAATCTGACAAAAATCAGTAGTCTATCTCCAAGGAGATCAACTTTGGGATAGTTGCGAGTAACTGGGAAAAGTGTAAGTATAGTACAACTATTAAAGTCAGTGACAATTGGAATATATAAGAGTTATTATTTCTAAAAGCTCAATTATTATCTTTAGTTTTTATAACTGTCATGTTGGCCGACGGCACTTAGGTACACAGTGTGGTGTTGTGGTGATAGTTGATTTTAGTTTTATTGAGAATTCTTAGAATTCAATAGCAAACATTTGCTGTGTACACTTTAAAAATGGTGGGTTGTTTTAACCCAGTGTTGGATTAAATATCGCCAAACCCATTTTAAAAAGTAGGCCTAGTTTGAGTATAGTTATAACGTTAAAGTTTGAAAATGAACCCAAAAATGAAGCCAAGGCTTTGCTTATCCATATTTGACCCAAAGTTGGGCTAAAACAACCCAGAATTATATTTGTGATCACTCTTAGTGAAACTGCAATAAAATTTTGGAAGCGACTTGCCATCCACATGAAAAAAAGAGTAACCTAAAGTGAATACTAGTGTTGAACCATGCTATAATAAAATAGTTTAATCTGTTGCCATAAATCTATGGTTGCTTCGGTAAAAGAAAAAAAACAAATATACAAACTACTATTAGCCTAGGGTGGCTCAATGGTTAGCACTGTGGCCTGAAAGCAAAAAGGTCGCTGGTTTGAATCCCGGCTGGGTCAGATGGATGAATAAATTGGCCGTAGTGTTTATGTCTGTGCGCGTGTGTGAATGAGTGTGTATGGGTTGTTCCCAGTACTGGGTTGCAGCTGGAAGGCTATCCGCTGCGTAAAACATGCTGGAACAGTTGGTGGTTCACTCTGCTGTGGCGACCCCTGATATATAAGGGAGTAATCCAAAGGAAAAGAATATTAGCCTAACCCAAATACTAAATTTCTACTACCATCTACAGTTTGTGTGACCTAACTAAAGTAGTATTACAGTTTATCACACTGTGCTGAAGCATTCATTATCAAAGAGTTAAAATACAATACAGTATACACTTTACTATAGTATGGTTCAGCCTAATGTGTTGCTGCAATATAGCCTACACTTTAAAAATGTTTTTCTGCTTGTTCAAATTACGTATTTGAAATAAGCTGAAACAACACAATTCTTGAGTTTTTCGGGACAACTTAATGATTTATGTTCAATCCACTTAAATTTGTTAAAACAATTATGTTAACTTAATAGATTTGTGTTGGGACAACATGAATGAATTGTGTGAAACTCAGCATTTTTTACAGTGTAACACAGTATTCAATTTACTATAGACCGTTTTGAGGGATGTAAACAATAACAATGGTCCTAACGTATTTCCTGTTTTACAATTTTGTTTTCCATATCTTCTGAGAATCCAAAAAGGTCAACATATTGATAAATAAAGTTATGACAGCTGTTTTAATGTTAAGATATAATTGAATTGCCTCTTGTTACAGTTATGAAATAGTTTGACAACAAGCTGGAAATGTTCATGGGCCAATGACACCACCACATTGAAATGGTCTATAATACGGCTCAGCCTTGTGTTATTGCAATATTCACATCTTCATCTAGTGGAAACGTTCACTCTGAACAAAGGATCCGTTTCTTAAAGTAAATAATAGTGTTTTTAAAACATACAATAAAACTGTTTTATCTGTAATAAATCTACCCCTACTGAAAAGACCAGCTTAAACCAGCCTAGGCTGGTTTTAGAGGGGTTTTGGCCATTTCCAGGCTGGTTTCCAGCCATTTTCAGCCTGGTCTTAGCTGGTCAGGCTGTAAAATTTTACTCTGGCCTTGTACTGGCCTTGTAAAGACTATTGAGGTACAGATGATTTGTTCCCACATTTGGACATCCTCCTTAATAATTTCAGAAATGTATGCAAATTCTAAATAGCGAAATTAAATTAGTATCCAGTAACTATTAACGTACAATATTGTTTACAGCCAATTGAATGGTAGCTATTAATTTTGTTTTGAAGTCATACGTGATTTCAGTCAAATATTCAAAGTACCATGGTAAACAATATAGGGAGTGAGTCATAAGCGGTAACTAATGTGTGAATATAAAACCAACTTCAATATAAAAAATAGAGTATTAGAGTTTATTATGCTGGATAAATCATTGTCAACGAGTTGTAAACACTGTCTACAATATTCTACAGTATACACTTTACTATAGCACGGCTCAGCCTAATGTGTTGCTGCAATATATTCACACGTCTTTATCTAGTAAAACTTTCACTCAGAACAAAGGTTCCCGTCAATATGGTGAGCCGAGAAGCTTCTTCAACATTGCAATTTCCACATTTGCATTCTAGAAGAAACGCAACGCCCGCGACACCGGCGCCGCTTTCTCGGTTTAATCTGCGATTTCACGGCGCTGAGAGCGGCTCGGGTCGCCATTATTGTTGCGGCCTGTCGTCGTTTAGCGGCGCTTTGCTTTTGTTAAGTGGCAGAGGACCTGGGCACGAGAGGGACCACTTCATCTGAAGGGGTGAAAAAGAGCAAGCTAAATGGAAGTGACAGCCTCTGAAAAATTCCTACCGGCAGCTGGGAGGATTTGACATGGCGAGCTCCCCCACCTCCGTCGGCCCCGTGACCCCGGTGCCTGGCACACGCACCTGCCGCTTCGAGGCGTGCTTTCTCCGGCGAGAGATTATCTTGGGGGGCGTGGTCTGGCCGAGCCGCCGTCAATGAAGGCCTGTGAAAACCCCCTTATGCGTGAAAGAGCCCCCATTCAGACGCTTTTGTTCAACACATTTTTTATGGGACAACATTGGCCATTATGAGGTTTCGAGATTTACATGGGACTCCATAGAGGGGTATAATCCTTTCAAGCAGCAAACGAATAAAAGTTTAAACCCGCTGTTTTCATATTTATTAGCTGGTTAAAGCAGACGAGGCAGCTGATCCCGCTTAAACCAACAGGCTTCAGTATGATGACTCTGGCAGATTAGTGAACTCAAGCAAAACTGAATCATGTCACGGTGTTCTTTCTTTCTTTCTTTCTTTCTATCTATCTATCTATCTATCTATCTATCTATCTATCTATCTATCTATCTATCTATCTATCTATCTATCTATCTATCTATCTATCTATCTATCTATCTATCTATCTATCTATCTATCTATCAAACTTTAATATTGTAACTTCCTAATATTTATTAAGCTTATTTACTAACAAACAATAATCAAAACACTTGCCTATTTATTCTTCTTTAATAGTTCGAAAATATAAATGAGATAATGCACTGTGTGAGTTAAGAATTAAGGGTGAATTCAGTTCATTTGAGACACTTTTTGCCAATGATGACCCTGGAAAAGTGTCCCAATTGACCTGAATTTGCTCCTAATTCTTGTTAACTCACAGTGCATTATCTAATGTTATTACACGGCTCTCTGGAACGCTTGATTCTGATCTGTCAATCACAACATTCATATTATTCGCGTTCAACAACTCTTAACACAGACTCATCTGAGTACTTCAAATCATCCTGACCATTAATGAATATGTGCTATATTATATTTAAGTGTTATGTTTAATTAAACAGCTAGTACATTATTACAGCTCAGAACAATGTTTTGTGTCTAAATGTTTAGTTTTGTGGCAACAAGCTGTGTAATAATCAGTATAATGTACGTTCAGCTGGTTGTTAGACTTATACAACAGCTGCTGATAAACCTTGAGTTTTATTATGTAATAATAGCCGGCTGCATGTGCATTATCCCTTACATTATAGACATGCATAAGGAAATGTTGACTTATAAATGCTGTAAGCTATTGTTCATTATCACTATTTATTCATCTGTGTTCTTTTTTGATATGTAATGTACTCGGAGCTCTGTTTCTATCTATCTATCTATCTATCTATCTATCTATCTATCTATCTATCTATCTATCTATCTATCTATCTATCTATCTATCTATCTATCTATCTATCTATCTATCCATCCATCCATCCATCCATCCATCCATCCATCCATCCATCCATCCATCCATCCATCCATCCATCTGGTTATCTATCTATCTATCTATCTATCTATCTATCTATCTATCTATCTATCTATCTATCTATCTATCTATCTATCTATCTATCTATCTATCTATCTATCTATCTATCTATCTATCTATCTATCCATCCATCCATCCATCCATCCATCCATCCATCTGGTTATCTATCTATCTATCTATCTATCTATCTATCTATCTATCTATCTATCTATCTATCTATCTATCTATCTATCTATCTATCTATCTATCTATCTATCCATCCATCCATCCATCCATCCATCCATCTGGTTATCTATCTATCTATCTATCTATCTATCTATCTATCTATCTATCTATCTATCTATCTATCTATCTATCTATCTATCTATCTATCTATCTATCCATCCATCCATCCATCCATCCATCTATCTGGTTATCTATCCATCCATCCATCCATCCATCCATCTATCCATCCATCCATCCATCCATCCATCCATCCATCCATCCATCCATCCATCCATCCATCCATCTGGTTATCTATCTATCTATCTATCTATCTATCTATCTATCTATCTATCTATCTATCTATCTATCTATCTATCTATCTATCTATCTATCTATCCATCCATCTATCTATCTATCCATCCATCCATCCATCTATCTTTTTTATCATTTTATCATTGTGCCTGGGCCCCAGGCAGTGAACATCCGCCCGACTCTCTGCCACCCCTTCTCTGTCCGAGCTGATTGTTTCCACTCCAGTGAAGAGCTGAGGGCCGTTTCACTGTCACACTGCATCACGACGAGGAAAGCATGAGGGAAGAGGTAAAGCAGAGAGAGACTGTTTCACATTTTTAAGGGCACACATGAGAAGGGGACATGTTTCCCAACACATGTCCTCTTGAATGTGACTGATAGCTATTGCCCCCTCGTGTTGTGCACTGAGAAATGCATGCAAACATCGGCCTTTATCACGATTACACTGAATCATTTACTGTTGGAAATCCTTTTATTATTGATATTAACATTCTAACATTATAAAATAACCTATTTATAACATATAACCAACATTAACCCATGCAAGAGAGTTCATGATTAAAATTTTAAATAAAAGTGTGTCTTTAAATGTAGTTCTTCCTTACATTAGATTGTGCGCTGATTATATTTTTTTGCCTGAGCAAACATTAATGATCCTCATGGTCACTTTTTCTTTGTTATAATATTTGACAGCTTGAAATAATTTAAGGAAATTCATACACTTTTGCATACAATTGTTCAATCATATCTTGACATACTTTTTTACACAACTAATCCGAAACATTATAACCACAGAATGGAAATACAATTGTCATTTGATTTTATTGCAAGACCTTTAAACTTTTATGACTTCCAAAATAATAATAAAAAGCAATTAAAATGATTTTTAAAAATATAATTTGCAAATAAGTTACCATATATATGATATTTCACCTGATAAAGGGTTGAAGTAGACACCTGCTTGACGTAAATAACTTTTGTAGGCTATATATTTGCCATACGGACATCTGTAGTATGTTATTATTATTCAGGTTTCATTTATTCTGAATATATAAAAATAAATCTCTGAATTTAGCTCATGACGGAACTTGAGAGAACAGATATCTTCTATAACAGCTCAGACAAGCTCGACGTCTCTCGTATGTCCCTTTATTTTAGGATGCAGCTCCGCACCGGGAGAAAAACGGCGTTTCATCCCGCAGCAGCGCCGAGTCTGGCTTCATCTCCTCCGGTGCAGAGTCGCGCTCACCGGCGCCGGTATTCGCGCCCAGCGGGGCTCTTTCTCACTCAGCAGTGTGTCCCACTGCCTACATTATACAGTGTGGCGTTTGACTTATTTATATTTATTTATTTATTTGATGTTTTCTGGGTGAAGACACACCGAGACACATAAAAAAAACACTGCTGAAGTATCAGGATCAACAACACTCGGTTTCTTTCCTCACAGAATCATCCCAGGGGTATAAAAAGAGGATGAAGAATTAAAACTAAGGAATGACAGGATCATTTCTAATGCAGATGTTTTCGTGAAATTGTTAAGCATTTAATAAAATTTATTTTACACACATCAATGATCCTAAACTTGTAATTAAAAGGCTATTTGGATTTCAACAACGTTTTAGGTTATCAGAGAGCTATGAAAGATTTCCCACATCAGAACAAAAGTGTGATTATAGCTATCTTAAATCAGTTTTTTAACAAAAAATATAGCCTTTTATTAGAAAAATTAAAAACAAAAATAGACTTATCATGTAACTTGAGAGAAGTGTTAGAATTAGAAATGACAATGGTCGGACTTCCTAGAAAAAATTAAAGGAATTTCGATATTATTTTTCATAAAAAATGAACTGTTACTGAGATAAATTACGAAAAGTTTGAAAGAAGTTTGTGATGCGAAATATAAAGAAGAGAAAAAAGAAGCGGCGTTTTCCCGCGCTTTCCCTCAGAATTGAAAATGTAAACATTGTGAGATGCTAACTAAATTTAGGAGTTATTTTATTACTGAATGTTATTAAAAAACCGAATATATTCGAATTAGCTATATATAAAATAGTAATAAAATAAACTGAATATAACAAACAGCCCACAAAGTTAGCGATATGAAGTAAGTGTTAAATGAAACCGGAAGTCTCGCACACTCAAGCTCCAAAACGCTGCTGTTAGGTTTAGAAATAAAGTGGATAAGAAAGGAAGCTAAAGGAGAAATGTTATCCCTTGTAGAACACACATTTTCTTTAGCATTCTGTGTCTGGATAATTCTTGCGCTCCGAGACAAAAGGCGCTTTTCAGAGACGTGTAATTCTCTTAGCTCGCACTTTTGGCGGTGTGACATTGAGCCAAAAAAAGACGACAAACCGAATGATTAAAGATGTTAATTCTTCAGAACATTCGCACAGGAGTGTGATAAGCGCACACGGTGAGTACTACAGCCTATAAACTGGTGCGAACCCTCGGATTATCCGTCATTTAGCCGCGGGGTTTTGGCTAGCGACTCTAACTGGACCTGCAGGCTCCAAACCGGGCAGGATAGGACCAGGGGCCCCAGGGCTCTGCCCAAAATCCCCAAAGGGCCCAAGTCTCACCCTGGAGCTCTGCTTTGACTGCTGTGGATTATAGGAGAAACACTGGTATCTCCATAAACATTCAAACATATACACACACATGCATACACAGAATTAAGGGCCAGACGCTCTCAGCCCCGGGCCACAAGATACAGAGCCCACGCTGTTTAGTCTAAAGCGGACCACTCTGATTAAAAACTCTCATCCAACACTTCTTCTGTGTGATAAGGAGGAACAATTCAACGCTTTGTGGATCTTACAGAAAGCACTGCTATTCAGGGTCAAGCAGAGAGTCTTGGAGAGGTTTAATACACTCTATCAGAGCAAATATTGTTATATAAGATGTCTGTAAATGTGTCTGAATAGTACACACTGGCTGGATATAGATGAACATGTGCTGTTTTTACCCCGAGGAACCATTTTAACTGATTCTTTTTACAATATTGATTTAGCCACTCTTGATTTCATTTAAAATAATTCAGAATTTTTTATGCTCACAAAAAGAGTTTTAGCACTGAAACTAATTTAGTTTTTACACATTTTAAATATTATTGAGGGTCAAGCAGAGGGTCTTAGAGATGTTTAATACACTCTATCAGAGTAAATATTGCTATAAAAGATGTCAGTAAATGTGTGTGAACAGTGCACACTGGCTGGAAATAAATGAACATGTGCTGTTTTTACCCTGAGGAAATATTACCATCTTTGTTTAGTCACAATATATTGATTTATTTAAAATAACTGTAAAAGAAATTGAGAGTTCCACGCAAACCCTTCATGTTGACCCAACACAAATTGATTAGGTTAACTTAATTGTTTTCACAAATTTAAGTTGATTGGATGTAAACATTTCAGTCGTCTCCCACAAAACTCAATGAGTTGATTCAGCTTATTTTAAATGCATATTTTTAAAAAAGCAGCAAAAATCTTTCTTTGAGTGTATTTTAGCATCACAAAAGTAGTTTTTTAGCACCGAAACAGTCATTTAATAAAAAAAAAAGTTATGTATGGTCAAGCAGAGGGTCTCGGAGAGGTTTAATAAACACTATCAGAGCAAATATTGTTATAAAAGATGTCAGTAAATGTGTCTGAATAGTACACACTATGAATATATAATAAATAAATAAATAAATAAACATGTGCTGTTTTCAACCTGAGGAAATATTAACATCTTTGTTTAGTCACAATATATTGATTTATTTAAAATAACTAAAAGTAATTGAGGGTTCCACGCAAACCCTTCATTTTAACCCAACACAAATTGATTAGGTTAACTTAATTGTTTTTACAAATTTAAGTTGATTGAATGTAAAACATTTCAGTTGTCTCCTACAAAACTCAATGAGTTGATTCAGCTTATTTTAAATACATATTTTTAAACAAGCAGCAAAAATCATTCTTTGAGTGTATTTTAGCATCACAAAAGTAGTTTCTTAGCACCCAAAGTCAATTAATTAAAAAAAAAAGTTATGTATGGTCAAGCAGAGGGTCTTGGAGAGGTTTAATAAACACTAGCAGAGCAAATATTGCTATATAAGTCACAATATATTGATTTATTAGAAACAATTAAGCATATTAGAGTCACACGCTGTAAAAAAATCTTGCTTCCTTCATTTTTTAAGTTGAATCAAATGAACTTTTCTACAATCTTTACAACTTTTCTTCAATCAAACCGACTAAAAATAATTTTCCACACATTTTAGACATTATTTAGAGTCAAGTAGAGGGTCTCGGAGAGGTTTAATAAGCTCTATCAGAGCAGATGATATAAGATGTCAGTAAATGTGGATGGAAATAAATGAACGTGCTGTTTTTACCCTGAGGAAATATTTCAATCGATTATTTAAACATTTTTAGTTAGTCACAATATATTGATTTATATGAAATAACTGTAAATAATGGAGGGTTCCATACATTTCCTTCATGTTGTCCCAACACAACTGATTAAGTTAATTTAATAGTTTTACGTTCAAACAACTTAAATTTGTGCAAACAATTAAGTTGTCTCCCAAAATGAGATTTTACTGCACTGAAACACATTTAAAATGTTATTTATGGTCAAGCAGAGGGTCTTAGAGATGTTTAATACACTCTATCAAAGCACATATTGTTATACAAGTCACAATATATTGATTTATTAGAAATAATTTAGCATATTAGAGTCACACACTGTAAAGAAAACCTCGCTGCCCTCATTTAAGTTGAATCAAATGAACTTTTCTACAATCTTTACAAATTTTCTTCAATCAAACCAACTAAAAATAATTTTATACACATATTAAATGCTATTTAGGGCCAAGCAGAGGGTCTTGGAGATGTTTAAGCTCTATCAGAGCAAATATTGTTATATATTTACAGTCTATGGATGTGGGTAAATGTGTCTTAACACACTGGCTGGAAATAATTGAACATGTGCTGTTTTCACCGTGAGGAAATATTTGATCATCTTTGTTTAGTCACAATATATTGATTTATTTCAAATAACTGTAAAAAAAATTGAGGGTTCCACGCAAACCCTTCATGTTGACCCAACACAAATTAACTTAATTGTTTTTACAGATTTAAGTTGATTGAAATGTTAAACATCTGTCTCCCACAAAACTCAAAAAAGTATTTTGAACAAGCAGCAAAAATCATTTTTGAGTGTATTTTAGCGTCACAAAAAGAGGATTTTAGCATTGAAACAGTCATTAAAGTTTGTTCACACATTTAAAATGTTATGTATGGTCAAGCAGAGGGTCTTGGAGATATTTAATAAACACTATCAGAGCAAAATTTGTTATACAAGTCACAATATATTGATTTATTAGAAATAATTCAGCATATTTTAGGGTCACATGCTGTAAAGAAAACCTCGCTGGCTTCATTTTTAAGTTTAACCAGAAGACCTTTTCTAGTAAATTTCAGTAAATGTGTCTGAACAGTGCACACAGGCTGGAAATAAATAAACATGGGCTGTTTTTACCCTGAGGAAATTTTAACATCTTTGTTTAGTCACAATATATTGATTTATTTAAAATAACTAAAAGTAATTGAGGGTTCCACGCAAATCCCTTCATGTTGACCCAACACAAGTTGATTAGGTTAACTTAATTGTTTTCACAAATTTAAGTAAAACATTTCAGTCGTCTCCCACAAAACTCAATGAGTTGATTCAGCTTATTTTAAATGCGTATTTTAAACAAGCAGCAAAAATCTTTCTTTGAGTGTATTTTAGCATCACAAAAATTAGTTTCTTAGCATTTTATTTCTTCCACACATTGTAAATGTTATTTATAGTCGAGCAGAGGGTCTTGGAGAGGTTTAATAACACTATCAGAGATATTTAAAAATCTAGCTGTCTTCATTTTTTAAGTTGAATTAAATTAACTTTTCTAGTCATCTCAACCTATATCAATCAAACTGGCTAAACATATTTTTATACACATTTTAGATGTTATTTATAGTCAAGCAGAGGGTCTTGGAGAGATTTATTAAACTCTATCAGAGCACATATTGTTATACAAGATAACTAATGTGTCTAACGTAAGGAAATGTGTCTGAACACACTGGATGGAAACAAATGACCATGCTGTTTTTACATGTGCTGTATAATATATATATATATATATATATATATATATATATATATATATATATATATATATATATATATATATATATAATTATTTTTTCGGGTTAGGGTATTTTTTACCTTTTAATTTAATAGAGAGTGTTGACAGGAAAGCAGAGAGAGGGGAAGGATCGGCATAGGACCACAAGGCAGGAATTGAAATCGGGTCACCGTGAGCGCACCAGAGTGCATGTGTCGACGCACTAACCACTACACCACTGTTGCCGACGAGGAAATATTTAACCATTTTTATTTAGTCACAATATATTGATTTATTTAAAATAATTAAATATTTTAGGGTTTTCTTTAGCGCTGAAACAGTATTTTTATTTTATTTCACACATATTAAATTCTTTTTTTTATTACTGCTATTATTTTTTTCACAGCAACATTGATTTACTAAACAAAAATACACTTTAATATACATTGTGTGGCATATTTATAGGAGTAATTAGTTTCCTGATTTGATTACACATTTAAAAAACTTTAAAAGCATCAGTTTGGTAACAAAATATTAATTAATTTCCATATTAAAATGTGTTCTGTTACCAATATCCCTCAAACCATGTTTAGCATCATTTTAAACAGCATCAGATGTGTTATGATCACTTAAACGGCCTCCTTTATGTATTTTAATAAGTGTAGAAAAGTGATCCTGTATGTGCATTCCTCTTCTTTTCTATATATAAAATATTATTTGTGCATTTAATGTGATGCAGATACCAAATATGAGCTGTTATTAATCAGAACAGTGCATTTCACAATAAGAGACACACACTGCGCATTAATTGTTAAATATAATTTATTTTATAATATACACAAAAACATATATATGACATTTGTTTAAAGATATATCATGTCAGAGGTGTGTTTACTCAATAACATGAAAATGTCTAACACAAATACAAAAGAAGATACTTTGAAGAATGTTAGTGTAAATCTGACAATAAACAATACAATGGCTACAACACAAATAAAACACAAAAGAAGATACTTTGAAGAATGTTCTCGTAGACATCCAAATAATACCATTTTACTAACGCTCTTCAGTTTATCTTCGTTTGTGTTCAACAGAAGAAAAAACTCAGATTTGTACAAGTAAAAGATGAGTAAATTATGACAAAACATTAATTTTAGGGTGAACTGGCCCTTTAAATGAATAGTTCACCCTCAAATGAATATTCTGTCCTACTTTCCTCATCCTTCACTTGTCATAATCCTGTTTGAGTTTCTTTATTCTGTTCTTCTGGAAACCTGTAACCATTGACATCCATAGTATTTGTTTTTACTACTATAGAAGTCAATGGTTACAGGTTTCTAACATTCTTCAAAACATCTCCTTTTGTGTTCAACAGAGGCAAGAAGCGTATAAAGATTTATAACCACTTGAGGATGAGTTCAGGTGACAGAATTGTACATTTTACATCCAAAAATAAACATTCTGCCATCATTTACTCACCTGAGGGACAGTAAACGATGAGTAAATAATGATTTTAGTGTGAACTGACCCCTTAAATGAATAGTTCACCCTCAAATGAATATTCTGTCCTACTTTCCTCATCCTTCACTTGTCATAATCCTGTTTGAGCTTCTTTATTCTGTTCTTCTAGAAACCTGTAACCATTGACTTCCATAGTATTTGTTTTTACTACTATAGAAGTCAATGGTTACAGGTTTCTAACATTCTTCAAAACATCTCCTTTTGTGTTCAACAGAGGAACGATGTGTATAAACGTTTATAAACACGTGAGGATGAGTAAAGGATGACAGAATTTACATTTTCTATGCAGAAATGAACCCTGTGTCATCATTTACTCACTTGAGGGACAGTAATTGATGATTTATTGGTGAACTGTCCCTTTAAGAGGACTCTTTGCAGGACTTGTTTATTCTGATAATGATTAAACTAAAGCTAAATCTAGGAGATGATTTTGGGAAGGAGATGCACAAAGATGACTTTTCACATGACGATAGTCATCAGCCGATCTTATGACTTTCTCAGTGTGTGTGTGTGTGTGTGTGTGCATGCGCGTTTTATTGTGCAGCATTGACAGCACCCATGCACAGCATCTCTTTTCTCTGTGTGAGTGTGCTTCTATGTGTGTGTGTAAGTTTGCGCATAGATGTGTGTGTGTGTGTGTCTGTCTATATGAGTGTGTCTGTGTGTGAACGACTGACTTTGTGTGTGTCTCTGTGAGTGTGTGTGTGTCTGAGTGCGTGTCTCGGTGTGAGTGAGTGACTGTGTGTGTGCGTCTGTCTGTGTGTTTGAGTGTGTAAGTGATCGTGTGTGTGTGTGTGTGTTATTGTGCAGTGGCCGCTCTCATGCTCAGCAGCTCTTTCCTGTGTGCGAGTGTCTGTGTGTATGTGTGTGTATCTGTGCATGTGTGCGTCTGTGTGTGTGTTATTGTGCAGCAGTGGCTGCAGCAGCAGTATTGGCCGCCCCCATGCGCAGCAGCTCTTTCCTGTGTGTGAGGATGATGTCGAAGCTGTTCTGCAGGCGGTTCTGCTGCTCCTGCACTCGGCCCTGCAGCGTCCTCAGCCAGCGGATCAGCGCCAGCCGCCGGTACATGCTCAGCTGCACCTGATGCTTCTCCATCTCCTGCGCCTTGAACTTCTCCCGGTCCTGCAGCGTCCACACCGCCTCCATCAGCTCCGGCAGCTCCGTGCATGGCTCACAATCCGAATCCGACGAGCCGGCGCCGTCCATCCCCTCCACGCTCTCCCGGCGGCCCGCTGCTTTGAGTTTGGATCTCTTCTCAGTGCTTTCCGACACACAGACCTGCTCCCAGATGGAGGTTTTGGCTCCTGCACTGTCCATGCTGGAGCTCTCAGACTTATAGCTGAACTCAAAATCTTCATCATCGCTGTTTCCCCAATCAATAACATCATCATCCTCATCATCATCCTCATCATCTAGGAGATCTTCAGCTTTCTGACTGTCTTCATACTCGTTTTTCTCATCATCCGTCAGCCTGCACATCTCTTCATCCACCTTCCCCTCTTCAGCTCCATCAGGAGGCACTCGGCCGCCCATGTCATCCCCACTTTCGATTTCTGGAAGTGGCTCTAGAGGGCTCCAGCTTGGGAGGCGGGATAGTGGAGAAAACGGTCCGGTGTTGTAGTGATTGGAGGATAAATCTCTGCCTAAAGCTCTGGGACGCACCTGGTTTCGATTCTCATCCCCCATCATCATTATATCATCATCATTCGGACCCAAGAAGTTGTAGTTTCCATCTTTGTCGGTGCATCTCTTCTGACTGATGCGCAGATTGATGGACGGCGGTGCTTCGGGACTCGCCACCTGATGATCCTGCTGCTGAAGCATTTTGGCTTGAGATTCACTCGCCCTTTAGGATTAGAGAAACACTGTTAGTGTAAATCTGACAAACAATACAATGTCTACAACACAAAAGAAGATACTTTGAAGAATGTTCTCGTAGACATCCAAATAATACTACTTTTTTTACTAACGCTCTTCAGTTTATCTTCATTTGTGCTCAACAGAAGAGAAAACTCAGATTTGTACAAGTAAAAGATGAGTAAATTATGACAAAACATTCATTTTAGGGTGAACTGTCGCTTTAAATGAATAGTTCACCCTCAAATGAATATTCTGTCCTACTTTCCTCATCCTTCACTTGTCATAATCCTGTTTGAGTTTCTTTATTCTGTTCTTCTAGAAACCTGTAACCATTGACATCCATAGTATTTGTTTTTACTACTATAGAAGTCAATGGTTACAGGTTTCTAACATTCTTCAAAACATCTTCTTTTGTGTTCAAAAGAAGAAAGAAACATATAAAGGTTTATAACCACTTGAGGATGAGTAAAGGATGACAGAATTGTACATTTTACATCCAAAAATAAACATTCTGTCATCATTTACTCACTTGAGGGACAGTAAACGATGATTTTAGGGTGAACTGGCCCTTTAAATGAATAGTTCCTTTTGTTTTCAACAGAGGAAAGAAGCGTATAAAGGTTTATAATCACTTGAGGATGAGTAGCAGATGACAAATTGTACATTTTACATCCAAAAATAAATATTTTGCCATAATTTACTCACTTGAGGGACAGTAAACGATGAGTAAATAATGATTTTAAGGTGAACTGACCCCTTAAATGAATAGTTCACCCTCAAATGAATATTCTGTCCTACTTTCCTCATCCTTCACTTATCATAATCCTGTTTGAGTTTCTTTATTCTGTTCTTCTAGAAACCTGTTACCATTGACTTCCATAGTATTTGTTTTTACTATTATAGAAGTCAATGGTTACAGGTTTCTAACATTCTTCAAAACATCTTTTGTGTTCAACAGAAGAAAGAAGTATATAAAGGTTTATAACCACTTGAGGATGAGTAGCAGATGACAAATTGTACATTTTACATCCAAAAATAAATATTTTGCCATAATTTACTCACTTGAGGGACAGTAAATGATGAGTAAATAATGATTTTAAGGTGAACTGAACCCTTAAATGAATAGTTCACCCTCAAATGAATATTCTGTCCTACTTTCCTCATCCTTCACTTTATCAAAATGATTTAGAAAGCAAAGTTATAATACATTACTGCATTGGTCACTCTTTACTATACATGTTTAGTTCACGCATTTACCTAAAGCATAAGATTAAAAAGGTCATTGGGATTTTTTAGGTGTTTTAGAAATGGATTATTGTAGTGAGTGTCTAATGTAAATGTGGTAAAAGATTTCTCAGGTGAAAAACTTAATAGGAGAGATTTACACTTCCTGACCAAAGTCTTGTCGCCTATCCAAGTTTAGGAACAGCAAATAATAACTCGACTTCTAGTTGATGATCTGGTATCAGAAGAGGCTTATATGAAAGGTAAAGGCCTCTAGATGACTCTAATTTGAGCACAATACAATCTGATCATGCCTTAATGTTGACTGATTTGATTAGGACAGTAAGGTCTGACTCTGCTTAGACTAAAGTCTGCTCACTGAACCTTCAATAATGTCCAGTATAGAATATGTGCTCATGCTGCAGTGGAAACAGAATGAATATTGTGTCTGACTCCATCATGAGCTTGGAGGACTGCATCCATACATCTCTGACATGACTCAAATCACTGATTAATAAAGTCATCTGGAATGGCAAAGAAAGCCTTCTTGCAGGACTCCCAGAGTTCATCAAGACTCTTTGTGTTCATCTTC
Source organism: Danio aesculapii (assembly GCF_903798145.1). Lineage (NCBI taxonomy): Eukaryota > Metazoa > Chordata > Actinopteri > Cypriniformes > Danionidae > Danio > Danio aesculapii. The sequence goes on from NC_079453.1 coordinate 50,415,442, forward strand.
AACGCCTCCTCCTTCATCTTACCCCAGACGTGCTCAATAATGTTCATGTCTGGTGACTAGGCTGGCCAATCCTGGAGCAGCTTGATCTTCTTTGCTTTCAGGAGCTTTGATGTGGAGGCTGAAGTATGAGAAGGAGCGCTATCCTGCTGGAGAATTTACCCTCTCCTGTGGTTTGTAATGTAATGGGCAGCACAAATGTCTTGATACCTCAGGCTGTTGATGTTGATCAACCACTCTGCAGATCTCACGCACGCCCCCATACTGAATGGAACCCCAAACCATGATTTCTTCTTCAGCAAACTTGACTGATTTCTGTCAGAATCTTGTGCACCCTCCACATGGAGGTCTTCTGCAGTATTGGTGATGATTGGGATGCAGATCAACAGATGATTCAGCAGAGAAATCCACCTTCAGACACTTTTACACATGATCAACCAGAAGTCAAGTTATTATGTGTTGCTCTTACAACTGAGATCCACAACAAGACTTTAATCAGGGAGTGTACAGTTAGTGTTAGTCTTCCACAAGCAAAGCCATAATACAATACTGCATTGGTCAGACTTTATAAGCAGAGTTCCCACTCTTTCATAGACCTCTGTTATTCATACCCACAGCACACACTGAAAACAATGATTCATTGGATTTACTCAATTTTTTTAAGTTGAGTGGTTGCAAACTATTTATATGAGCTGAATATAAACAAAGTTGTATAAATAGAATATAAACACTACTACATTAACAAGTGTCACGGTGGCGTTCATGCATTAACAAATAATACATTTATAAAAGTATTTGTATTAAAGCCAGGACCCCCTCTTCTCTCCCCCACCTCACAACACCACAACCCTAAACTGAGTGTGCCTCACACAGGTGAGTGGGCTTGACAAACCACCAGTAGAAAACACACTCTTTCATCTCTCTGACACTTTAACATACACTTGCACCATTTATTTTTACACCAGACACCTCTTATAAAAATAAAAAAACACTGCATTTATGAAGTGAGTGGGCTTGACAAACCACCTGCAGAAACCCTCTCCTGTTTCTAATCATCTCTCTCTCTCTTATGAATCACTGAATGCCTCCTCAATTGAGGACAATAGCGTCTGCTGACTAAATGTGAAATGTTGTTCATTGTTAACTCTCATGTTAATATGCATTAGTAAATGTTGAACTATGAACACAAATGCTGTACGAGTACTGTTGACGGTTAGTATTGTTAGTAAACACATAAAGCTTACTGTAAAGAGTGTCCAATACATTCTGTGAATAGGGTTTCACACCAAACAGGACATTATAGCGAATCTTCTAAAGTCCCATGGTTAAAATAATGCATGAAATATTCAGGGGGCAATCCCGTGGCGTGTTCTCCATTTCGGTGACATGAAATATTCAGATGTCCTCTCGCAGATAATAACTCCAGGGGCCTGTCAATCACCGCGGTGCTGAAGAACAGCAACCGGAGGCGCCAAATAATCAAATGATGGAGGACATACAATCAGCAAATTCCGCCCTGAGAGCTGAAGCGAGGATCTGTGCTAACCTGGACGGCTCGGCGCGTTTCGATATATCCGATATAAAAACGCATGCTGTAATTATTATTGGACAATTCGCGAATAGCTCCAAGCGCCCTGGTAAAAATAGGCTGAATATATTCGGTGCATGACGGAAATCACTGAACATTGATATTAACGCGCAAACACATCACCGATTTAAGCATGCATTTTGACAAACACTCAAAAACAGATCACAAAAAGCCAATGAAACACAGATAAACATTGCGTGATTACGTAAGAGCGCATCAGTCAGTCTCACCCCATCATCTCCAGCAGAGGAACAGCGCACATTCTCTGCCCTACACATTTATCTAGCCCTTACATAATCGATGATTGACAATAAGATTTGGGGATTGATTATTAGGGTTTTGTCTTACGGTTTGTTGTCGGTTTTCTGTCCGCGAATGAGCAGCGGTGTGGTCCGGGTTTGCCCTCCTCTGCGGCGGATGATCCTCCTCCTCCTCCCGCCTCTGACGCGCTTCCGAACCGGAGGAAAACACGCTCTATCAGGAGAAACTGAGGAAGTCCAGGCTTGAACCTCCCAAAACAAACTGAGTATTGACTGTAATTCGTTTATGTTCACACAAAAAAAAGCTTAAACCAGACTAAGCTGGGTGGCTGTTTTTATCTGGTCGACCAGCCTAGTTTTAGAGGAGTTTTGGCTATTCCCAACCTGGTCTTAGCTTGATGATCATAAGTCAGGTTTGGAGCTTAACCAGTGTGGTTTCAGAGGGGTTTTGGCCATTTCCAGGCTGGTCAGGCTGAGAAATGATCAGCTAAAACCAGCTTGACCAGCCTGGAAATGGCCAAAACCCCTCTGAAACCACACTGGTCAACCAGCTAAAACCAGCCAACTAGCTTAGACTGGTTTAAGCTGTTTTCCAGCAGGGTGTCCATAAGAAAACAACCATGAAGTGTTAAAAAATTAGTTGAGAAATAGTAGAAAAATAATGAAAATAATTTTACAGGAGAGCAAATAATTTAGCCTTCAAATAAAGTTTATTAAAGTTAATTATTTCTACTGTTATTTCTAGAGTTTTAGAGTGAAATTGTGATGTTTATTTTAATTTGGGTTGAGAAAAACTGGATATTTTAAGCGAAAATAACTAAAACTGATTAAAATTCACCCCAAAATTCTGTATTTCAGAAACTATTTGAGTTTCCTTCTTTTGTTGAGCACAATGGAAGATATTTTGAAGAATGCTGGTTGACTGCACCATTTGACTTCCATTGTAATTTGTTTCCTACTATGGAAGTCCATAGATATCATTAACCAGCATTCTTCAAAATATCTTCCATTATGTTCAACAGAAGAAACTCAAGTTTAAAACTACATGAGGGAGAGCGCTGTTTATATCCAAATATGTGAATTAGATTTAGATGATGGACACCAGTCCTGCTCAGCAACCAGAGGGATTTTCATCATTCTTCTTCAAAATAGTGTTCAGGTCTCAACGCGAGTCACAATCACCAGCGATCCAGGCTTGTAGATTGCTGGGAATAATTCACTTTCACTTAGGACTACATATCCTGTCATGCACCACACACTCACATCTATTCCGGTTTTCCACTAATTGCTAACACACAAAGCTGAAGCAGTTCAGAAATGATTACACAGTCTTTAAAAGCAGCCTACACACACACACCGGTTGCTGAGTCTTGATTATCTGTGAACATTACGTATTTTTCCTTGTTAGGCCTAGCCGTGTTTTGACCCTTGTCTTGTGTTATCGTTTTGATTCATTGCTGCCTGTATCGACCATTCGCCTGTTATTTGACCACGACTCTGGATTCCCTAAATGTATCCGTTTGACTCAGTTGACCATGGCCTGCCTGACCATTCTCATAATAAACCACACATGGACCCTCTACTCCATGTTACAGAGATGCTGGTGGAGGAAAACCTTTCCTGACTCGCTCCTTCAAAACACTCCAAAGTGCTCAATGATATTTAGATCTGGGTACTGTGCAGGCCATGGGAGATGCTCAACTTTACCACTCTGTCACCAGTCTTGTGGTGTATATTGGTGCATTATCTTCCTGATAAACGCCACCACCTTCAGGATACAGTGCTTGGTACAACATGCTCTTCTGCAGACCTCGGTTGTAACGAGTGCTTATTTAAGTTACTGTTGCCTTTCTATCAGCTGGAACCAGTCTGGCCATTCTCCTCTGGCATCAACAAGGCATTTGCGCCCACAGAACTACGGCTCACTGGATATTTCCTCTTTGTCGGACCATTCTCTGTAAACCCTAGATAAATAACCTTAAATAAAACAAATAAGACTTTCTCCAGAAGAAAAGATATTATAGGAAATACTGTGAAAAATTCCTGAATCTGTTCAACATAATTTGGGAAATATTTGAAGAGGAATTCACAGGAGGGTGAATAATGTTGACCAACTGTATATATTAGCTAAATTAATAAACAAAACAGCCACGAGTTTAAACTAATATGCAGGGTCAGACAGAATCTGAGTTCAAATGCCTTTTTAGTGACTAATAACACACTTTAGGTACTAATTTAGCTGATATGCTAATGAACGCGCAGTGTTGTTGTTGTTGTTGTTGTTGATGGCGTATCATGAGGCGCTGTGTGTGTGACTGTGTTTTGTTCCTGCTGCACTTCAGACAGACTCAGTAAGTACATTCCCTCCCCGTCCCATGACAAGCAGTCGGTGGCAACAGAAAGAGCTGTGCTTTTCTCCTCCTCGCTGTCCAACAAAATCCCCATTGAAGAGTCTCTCCTGCAGGCGTCTCCAGTCGCTCCCCCTTCCATCCCTCAATAATAGCCTGAACACATGAAAAATACATCAAATAAAGAGGCTGCCCGCGGCCGCGTCACATGCAAAATCATCTACATCAAGCAAACAAACGCAAATGAAGATGAGAGACTCAGACAAGAGATGCTGGAAGTCTGAGCTTTGTAAAATGAGCGCTAACACTCGACTGGTTGCGGGATTATACATGTATTTTTGCTTTAACTGTATCATTTACAGTAGATAATCTATTTTTAATGTACAGCTCATGCAATGTTGCTAATTGCTCATTCATTAGTTTCCCTTTTCAGCTTAGTGCCTACTTTATCAGGGGTCGCCACAGCGGAATGAACCACCAACTACTCTGGCATATGTTTTAGGCAGTGGATGCTTGACTTCACTATTTAAACTGTAACAGAGTTGACCAATTTTATGCCTTTTAATCCTATTATTTGATTTAAATAGAGCTGCTTCTCACTCAGGGCTGCTGTTTATGCTACTGAGGGAGAGATGGGCACCAGTGGGCGGGGCTTTCCCCCTCTGATGACATCACACAAAGGGAGAATGTCAATCAAAGTGTTTCTGCACACAGTGTTTATCGAGTCTGATTATAACAAATACAATCAATTCATGTTGACTATTAGAGGCTGGAGATATTCACACACTGCTGACACACAGCTGGGGTTAAACCCCTTATTAACGTGATTTCTGCATAACAGCTGCGCTTTAAAATCTGTTCCCAGCTTAAAGCTTTTGTAGTATATACTGTAAGTTACCGTAAACTGACATTGTAAAAATTCCCTGCAGGAGACATAACTGCTTGTTTTATTTATTTTCTAAATGTAAATGTTGGATTGTTTTAACCCAAAGTTGGGTCAATATGTACAAGCCCAACACTGGGTTAATTTTAAAATGAAATTTAAATGACACTTTTCAACCCAACAGTTGTATTTGTCCATATTTTGACACAACACAGTTAAATCAACAGAGGGTTTTTACAATTTACACATGAGAGTTTTCCTCCTCATCTAATGTTGATGAATAAAGTTTACTGCATCACTTTACTGTGTTTACCATGATGCAGCGTGAATGATACTGAGAGAAATTAATAAAATACAGTAAAAAAAAAAAAAAAAAAAAAAAAAAAGTTGGGTTGAATTACCCCATCATTGGGTCAAAAATGGACAAATCTGGCAATTGGGTTGAAAAAAAGTCATTTAGATTTAATTGAAAACAGTGATATACAGTAAATAACTGTAAATTGACATAGTAAAAAAATTCCTGCATGCTGCTTAACTTCTTATGTTTTATCTACATTACTGTACTCTAAATGAAAATGTTGGGTTGTTTTAACCCAAAGTTGGGTCAAGTATGTACAAGCCCAACACTGGGTTAATTTTAAAATGAAATTTAAAATGACACTTTTCCACCCAACAGTTGTGTTGGTCCATATTTGACCCAACACTGAGTTAAATCAAAGCATGGTTTTTATAATGCATGTTTCTGTTCACTTTACACATGAGAGTTTTCCTCTTCATCTAATGTTGATGAATAAAGTTTACTGCATCACTTTACTGTGTTTACCATGATGCAGTGTGAACGAGAAATGAATGGAATACGGTAAACTTAATTATAAAATGCTGGGTTGTATTAGCCCAACATTGGGTCAAATATGGACAAACCTGGCAATTGAGTAAAAACAAAATTATATATATATATATATATATATATATATATATATATATATATATATATATATATATATATATATATATATATATATATATATATATATATACACATATATACACATGCATACATATTTACACACACACACACACACACACACACAGTAAATTACTATAAACAGACATTGTGAAAATATGACGCTTAACTGTTTTATTTACATGACTGTACTCTAAATGAAAATGCTGGGTTGTTTTAACCTAAAGTTGTGTCTAATATGGTCAAGGTCAACATTGGGTTAATTTTAAGATTAAATTTAAATGACACTTTTCAACCCAAGTTGTGTATATCCATATTTGACCCAACATTGAGTTACAACAATTTTTCGAGTGCATGTTTCTGTTCATTTGTGCACATGAGAGTTTTCCTCCTCATCTAATGTTGATGAATAAGGTTTACTGCATCACTTTACTCTGTTTACCATGATGCAGTGTGAACGATACTGAGAGAAATTAATAAAATACAGTAAGCTTAATTAAAAAAAAATATGCTTGGTTGTATTACCCCAACACTGGGTCAAATATGGAGAAACCTGGCAGGTTGGCTTAAAAAAATGTAGATTTAAGTGAAAACAGTTATATACAGTAAATCACTGTGAAAATTCCCTGCATGAGACTTAACTACTAATGTTTTATTTACATTACTGTTCTCTAAATGAAAATGATAGGTTGTTTTAATCCATCATTGGGTCAAATATTTTTAGAGTGCATGTTTTTGTTCATTTGTGCAGATGAGAGTTTTCCTCCTCATCTAATGTTGATGAATAAAGTTTACTGCATCACTTTACTGTGTTTACCATGATGCAGTGTGAACGATACTGAGAGAAACGCATCCATCCATCCATTTATCGTTTGATGTCTGTCTATCTGTCTATCATTTTATACATCCATCCGTCTATCCATCCATCCATTGATCTGTCATTTTATACATACATCCATCCATCCATCCATCCACCCATCTATCATTTTATACATCCATCCATATATACATCCATCCATCTGTCCATCCATCATTTGATCAGTCTTTCTATTCATCCATCTATTGATCTGTCATTTTATACATCCATCCATCCGTCTATCCATCCATCCATCGTTGGATCTGTCATTCTATCTATCTATCTATCTATCTATCTATCTATCTATTACCCCAATATTGGAGTACTTGACTTGCACAGAGAAACTAACTTAATTCTGACTCATTTCTGAAAACGAAACACTTCCTCTAGTCTAGAAAACGCTTCTTGATTTCAGAATGTTTCGATATTTAGACTAGAAACAGGACAAAAGAAAAGGCTGTTTTGCATTCACATACGCTGCAAAATCATCTGAATATTTTCAGCAGTGTACTTGAGAAGTTGCCTGCCGCAGCCAGAAGCGCAGCACTTGTTTGGACGCCGCTGCCTGCAGAAATGACCCATTTCCCTCAGTTGGGTTACTCGTCTCCAGTCGCAGTGGTTTGAGCAGTGACAGAACCCACAGGGACAAACCTCTGGCACTGCCGTCACACACAACACACAGATCCAGTGTGGCAGACGCTCAAACAACCAGCCAGCAGCCCTACACGAAGAGAGGGAGAGAGAGAGTCACACACACATACACACGGGGGGAGAGAGAGAGAGCGAGCATGGGTTGGCAGGCAACATGGATGTATTTTTCTACTTTGACAAGGTCGATTATCTTCAAGAGCATATTCTGTTTTCCAGAGATCATGGGTTAAAATAAAACGTGTAATAAATAGCTGAACAAGCTCACTTAACCTTCATCATGCGTTTCTGCTCCATTTGATCCTGAAGAGAGACATTTAACAGATAAATAACATCCAGTGCTCAGTGTAAAGGAGTACAGACGCTTCTGAAAATGAATTGGTTTATAATCATTCATTCATTTTCCTTCGGCTTAGTCCCTTTATTCATGAGGGGTCGCCACAGCGGAATGAACCGCCAACTATTCCAGCACGTTTTCACAGCGGATGCCCTTCCAGCTGCAACCCAGTACTGGGAAACACCCATTCACACACTCATACACTACGGCCAATTTAGTTGATCAATTCCCCTATAGTGCATGTGTGTGGAATATGGAGGACAGTGGAGCACCCGGAAGAACATGCAAACTCCACACAGAAACACCAACTGACCTAGCCCCAACAGCCTGAGGTATCAAGACATTTGTGCTGCCCATTACATTACAAATCACAGGAGAGGGCAGATTCTCCAGCAGGATAGCGCTCCTTCTCATACTTCAGCCTCCACATCAAAGCTCCTGAAAGCAAAGAAGGTCAAGCTGCTCCATGATTGGCCAGCCCAGTCACCAGACATTAACATTATTGAGCATGTCTGGGGTAAGATGAAGAAAGGCGTTGAAGATGAACACAAAGACTCTTGATGAACTCTGGGAGTCCTGCATGAAGGCTTTCTTCACCATTCCAGATGACTTTATTAATCAGTGATTTGAGTCATGTCAGAGATGTATGGATGCAGTCCTCCAAGCTCATGATGGAGTCAGACACAATATTCATTCTGTTTCCACTGCAGCATGAGCACATATTCTATACTGGACATTATTGAAGGTTCAGTGAGCAGACTTTAGTCTAAGCAGAGTCAGACCTTACTGTCCTAATCAAATCAGTCAAAATCAAGACATCATCAGATTTTATTGTGCTCAAATAAGCCTCATCTAGAGGCCTTTACCTTTCATATAAGACACTTCTGATACACAATCATCAACTAGAAGTCCAGTTATTATTTACTGTTCCTAAAACTTGAATAGGCCACAAGACTTTCGTCAGGTAGTGTATATAGAAAAATAAATTTAGTGCAACTTTGTAAATGCTTTAAAACTCTTTACAGTATTTAATATCCACCCATACAACGAGTTTGTGGGGGAACCTCAGATTTAAAAAAACTGCATCTATTAAATCGTGTCAAATTTTTGTAATATACATTAATCCTCTTGCTAATTAATGTTAGTCAAAGTGAGGCCTGAAATAAATGTACTAATCATTGCGGCACTAAAAAAAAAAAAAAAAAAAAAAAATATATATATATATATATATATATATATATATATATATATATATATATATATATATATATATATATATATATATATATATATAAAATTTCGAGACGAATCAAAGTCGAGTAAAGGAGGTCGAGCCTTCTCATTTATGAACTAAACTCTGGAATAGCCTTCCTGATAACGTCCGAGGCTCAGACACACTCTCCCAATTCAAAACTAGATTAAAGACCTATCTGTTCAGTAAAGCATACACTTAGTGCACCACTTAGCGATATGATACATGAATGTGCTCCACACATCTGGTTTATATACACTATGAACAGCAGGCTACGCTAATTATTCTCTTTTTTTCTCCATTTCCACCTGGGGATACTCTTCCCGAGGCCCCCCGAGACTATGCAGCGCCACTGAAGTGATCAAAGACCTGTGAAGAGATGATCACAAGGTTTCTATGATCCCGGACCAGGCCGTATCCTGAGCAGCAGCTGTGGTGGTCATGGAGGAGTGCAGAGCATGAGACTCGGAGTGGTGGGGTGGGGGTGGAGGTGTTAATTGAAGAGTGGGGGTGGATGGGGTCCCTGGTCTGTACTTTGAACCAGCCGTTGACATTACACCTATGTCGGCAATCCGGGGGTGTTTTAGACTGTACCGAAAAGATCGGGTCCGGGGTGGGGTGAATTCTGGGAGTTTTCAGGGAGACAGAACACAATGGGAGATGGGTCTGAAATACGGGAGACTCCCGGGAAAAACATGAGTGTTCATGTATTTAATAGAATAATTGAGGCAGAACAGTAGCTCAGCGGTTAGCACTGTCACCTCACAGTAAGAAGGTCGCTGGTTCGAGTCCCGGCTGGGTCAGTTGGCGTTTCTGTGTAGAGTTTGCACTTTCTCCCATGTTGGCGTGGGTTTCCTCCGGGTGCTCCGGTTTCCCCCACAGTCCAAACATATACGCTATAGGGGAATTGATGAAGTAAATTGGCTGTAGTGTATGAGTGTGAATGTGTGTATGGGTGTTTCCCAATTCTGGGTTGCAGCTGGAAAGGCATCCGCTGTTTTAAACATATGCTGGAATAGTTGGTGGTTCATTCCAATGTGGCGAGCCCTGATAAATAAGGGAAAATGAATGAATGAAAATAGAGTATTATTAAATGAATCAGATACTCACCACAGGTTCCAGATCATTAGTATGGGTAACATCAGTGAACTCGAGGGCTGAATTTAAGAAGACTAAAGGAAGCAGCGATGATTTAAAATACACTTTAATTTACAATTTCATAAAAACAAATAAAAATACAGCACTTAGGAGAAAATCACAGTATTTACATGATACAAGTGGTCTAAAAGAAGCAGAGCCAAAGGTTCACCCCTCCCGCATCATTAGAGCATTTAGTACGGACACGTTTAA